>NW_027193765.1:0-191972 GCF_032444005.1 Ranitomeya imitator | reverse complement strand
GTTTTGGTCTCCCCGAGGCCAATCATCTGTGCCTTTATAGCCTTTTTACTAGGCACTGCTCCTAATAGCCAGATTCCTACTCCACACTGATGAGGGGCAAAAACCCCGAAACAGCTGTCTGTGGATGGATACCATGCTTGGCATAGGTGGTTTTCCTTCATAGGATGCTGCCCTTCCCGTGGTTGTTCCTTCCCGGGGAAAGGCCTGGCTATTCACTGCTTGCGTCGAGAAACACGTGATGGTGTCTCCGCAGCTTCTTTACATGCATCTGCATATTTCCCATAAGGGATGGGGTCAGTGTTCTGGAATCACTGCGTTGAGAAACACGTGATGGTGTCTCCGCAGTGTTGGATGTTTTGGTCTCCCCGAGGCCAATCATCTGTGCCATTATAGCCTTTTTACTAGGCACTGCTCCTAATAGCCAGATTCCTACTCCACACTGATGAGGGGCAAAAACCCCGAAACAGCTGTCTGTGGATGGATACCATGCTTGGCATAGGTGGTTTTCCTTCATAGGATGCTGCCCTTCCCGTGGTTGTTCCTTCCCGGGGAAAGGCCTGGCTATTCACTGCTTGCATCGAGAAACACGTGATGGTGTCTCCGCAGCTTCTTTACATGCATCTGCATATTTCCCATAAGGGATGGGGGCAGTGTTCTGGAATCACTGCGTTGAGAAACACGTGATGGTGTCTCCGCAGTGTTGGATGTTTTGGTCTCCCCGAGGCCAATCATCTGTGCCTTTATAGCCTTTATAGCCTTTATAGCCTTCTGTTCCGCAGGACTGGCGCATAGCAAATGTGGTGCCAATATTCAAAAAGGGCTCTAAAAGTGAACCTGGAAATTATAGGCCAGTAAGTCTAACCTCTATTGTTGGTAAAATATTTGAAGGGTTTCTGAGGGATGTTATTCTGGATTATCTCAATGAGAATAACTGTTTAACTCCATATCAGCATGGGTTTATGAGAAATCGCTCCTGTCAAACCAATCTAATCAGTTTTTATGAAGAGGTAAGCTATAGGCTGGACCACGGTGAGTCATTGGACGTGGTATATCTCGATTTTTCCAAAGCGTTTGATACCGTGCCGCACAAGAGGTTGGTACACAAAATGAGAATGCTTGGTCTGGGGGAAAATGTGTGTAAATGGGTTAGTAACTGGCTTAGTGATAGAAAGCAGAGGGTGGTTATAAATGGTATAGTCTCTAACTGGGTCGCTGTGACCAGTGGGGTACCGCAGGGGTCAGTATTGGGACCTGTTCTCTTCAACATATTCATTAATGATCTGGTAGAAGGTTTACACAGTAAAATATCGATATTTGCAGATGATACAAAACTATGTAAAGCAGTTAATACAAGAGAAGATAGTATTCTGCTACAGATGGATCTGGATAAGTTGGAAACTTGGGCTGAAAGGTGGCAGATGAGGTTTAACAATGATAAATGTAAGGTTATACACATGGGAAGAGGGAATCAATATCACCATTACACACTGAACGGGAAACCACTGGGTAAATCTGACAGGGAGAAGGACTTGGGGATCCTAGTTAATGATAAACTTACCTGGAGCAGCCAGTGCCAGGCAGCAGCTGCCAAGGCAAACAGGATCATGGGGTGCATTAAAAGAGGTCTGGATACACATGATGAGAGCATTATACTGCCTCTGTACAAATCCCTAGTTAGACCGCACATGGAGTACTGTGTCCAGTTTTGGGCACCGGTGCTCAGGAAGGATATAATGGAACTAGAGAGAGTACAAAGGAGGGCAACAAAATTAATAAAGGGGATGGGAGAACTACAATACCCAGATAGATTAGCGAAATTAGGATTATTTAGTCTAGAAAAAAGACGACTGAGGGGCGATCTAATAACCATGTATAAGTATATAAGGGGACAATACAAATATCTCGCTGAGGATCTGTTTATACCAAGGAAGGTGACGGGCACAAGGGGGCATTCTTTGCGTCTGGAGGAGAGAAGGTTTTTCCACCAACATAGAAGAGGATTCTTTACTGTTAGGGCAGTGAGAATCTGGAATTGCTTGCCTGAGGAGGTGGTGATGGCGAACTCAGTCGAGGGGTTCAAGAGAGGCCTGGATGTCTTCCTGGAGCAGAACAATATTGTATCATACAATTATTAGGTTCTGTAGAAGGACGTAGATCTGGGTATTTATTATAATGGAATATAGGCTGAACTAGATGGACAAATGTCTTTTTTCGGCCTTACTAACTATGTTACTATGTTACTATGTATGTTACTAGGCACTGCTCCTAATAGCCAGATTCCTACTCCACACTGATGAGGGGCAAAAACCCCGAAACAGCTGTCTGTGGATGGATACCATGCTTGGCATAGGTGGTTTTCCTTCATAGGATGCTGCCCTTCCCGTGGTTGTTCCTTCCCGGGGAAAGGCCTGGCTATTCACTGCTTGCGTCGAGAAACACGTGATGGTGTCTCCGCAGCTTCTTTACATGCATCTGCATATTTCCCATAAGGGATGGGGGCAGTGTTCTGGAATCACTGCGTTGAGAAACACGTGATGGTGTCTCCGCAGTGTTGGATGTTTTGGTCTCCACGAGGCCAATCATCTGTGCCTTTATAGCCTTTTTACTAGGCACTGCTCCTAATAGCCAGATTCCTACTCCACACTGATGAGGGGCAAAAACCCCGAAACAGCTGTCTGTGGATGGATACCATGCTTGGCATAGGTGGTTTTCCTTCATAGGATGCTGCCCTTCCCGTGGTTGTTCCTTCCCGGGGAAAGGCCTGGCTATTCACTGCTTGCGTCGAGAAACACGTGATGGTGTCTCCGCAGCTTCTTTACATGCATCTGCATATTTCCCATAAGGGATGGGGGCAGTGTTCTGGAATCACTGCGTTGAGAAACACGTGATGGTGTCTCCGCAGTGTTGGATGTTTTGGTCTCCCCGAGGCCAATCATCTGTGCCTTTATAGCCTTTTTACTAGGCACTGCTCCTAATAGCCAGATTCCTACTCCACACTGATGAGGGGCAAAAACCCCGAAACAGCTGTCTGTGGATGGATACCATGCTTGGCATAGGTGGTTTTCCTTCATAGGATGCTGCCCTTCCCGTGGTTGTTCCTTCCCGGGGAAAGGCCTGGCTATTCACTGCTTGCGTCGAGAAACACGTGATGGTGTCTCCGCAGCTTCTTTACATGCATCTGCATATTTCCCATAAGGGATGGGGGCAGTGTTCTGGAATCACTGCGTTGAGAAACACGTGATGGTGTCTCCGCAGTGTTGGATGTTTTGGTCTCCCCGAGGCCAATCATCTGTGCCTTTATAGCCTTTTTACTAGGCACTGCTCCTAATAGCCAGATTCCTACTCCACACTGATGAGGGGCAAAAACCCCGAAACAGCTGTCTGTGGATGGATACCATGCTTGGCATAGGTGGTTTTCCTTCATAGGATGCTGCCCTTCCCGTGGTTGTTCCTTCCCGGGGAAAGGCCTGGCTATTCACTGCTTGCGTCGAGAAACACGTGATGGTGTCTCCGCAGCTTCTTTACAACCATTGATCAGAAGTCAGTTAGCACCCAGACTCCTATCCGGAGCATTGATGCACTTTATGTGGTACCTGGTAACTGCCCAAATCCGCTGGTACTACCTTAGAAACTGCCGCAGTAAAGCAAAAATTTGAATATGACTGTAAATAGTTGAAAGTTTGCCCATTGATGCTAACAGTTTAAAAATGACTGCTACAATTTAAAAGTTCATTAAACCTGACCAGGTTTCTATTTAAAGGGGTCCCTAATTTAAAGGGATCCTCTGTTTACAGAGTTCGTTTGTTTAAAGGACATTTGACAGACAGGTGCGTCTTTGGCTTGGCAACATATTTTTGACAGGCATTGTTTATGCCGAGTCAAACATGCGCATCTGTTTCACCGATCTACTAACGGGTAGTGTTGAGCATTCCGATACCGCAAGTATCGGGTATCGGCCGATACTTGCGGTATCGGAATTCCGATACCGAATTCCGATACTTCCCGCGTATCGGATACCGGAATCGGAAGTTCCCAGAATTCAAACTGCACGCAGCAGCCAATGAGGAATGAATGGAAGTGTGGGCACATCCTGTTTAGCGTGGTGGGCATGTAAGTACTGGCAAGGCTGTGATTGGCTGCTGAAATGATGTCACTCTGCACTATAAAAAACGCTGCCGCCATTTTGCGCTCACTCTGCTGTGATTTCAGTTAGGGACAGGACGCTGTGTTCTAACTAAGGGCCAGTTGAGATAGCTAATTGCTTTATTTTGCTTTCCCAAGGCTAATTTAGCAAAACGCTGTGTGTTGTTCACTGTTCACCTTGCTCTTGCCTTGCAGCGCTGTTTTAACAGCGTTCTGCAAGGTCTCTGTGTGTGTGTGTGTGCAGCTCACTCTGTAGTCTGTGTGCAGCCATATACCTGGTTGTATTCAGCTCAGGGGGGGTTCACACTGCCTCACACAGTTCTATCCATTGTCCTTTTTTGCTCATAGTGCAGCCTGCTGCACATTTTTTCTAAAATTTCCTATTAGTGTTTTTCCACCCGTCTCCAGCTAAATTGTGGAAAAGCACTACATAGGATAACCTAGAGGGGGGTTTTGGGGCCTTGCAGCGCCGTTTACGGCTGTCTGCACGGTCTCCGTGTGAGCGCAGCTCGCCCTGTAGTCTGTGTGCAGCCACAGCCGGTTGGATTCAGCTCAGGGTTCGTCACTGCCTCATACCGTTGAATAACTTGTCCTTTTTTTCAAATAGTGCAGCCTGTTGAAAAAATGTTTAAAAAATTCCTATTAGTGTTTTTCCACCCGTCTCCAGCTAAATAGTGGAAAAACACTACATAGGATAACCTAGAGGAGGGTTTTTGGGCCTTGCAGCGCCGTTTACGGCTGTCTGCACGGTCTCCGTGTGAGCGCAGCTCGCCCTGTAGTCTGTGTGCAGCCACAGCCCATTGTATTCAGCTCAGGGTTGGTCACTGCCTCATACCGTTGAATAACTTGTCCTTTTTTTCAAATAGTGCAGCCTGTTGAAATTTTTTTTAAAAATTCCTATTAGTGTCTTTCCACCCGTCTCCAGCAAAATAGTGGAAAAACACTACATAGGATAACCTAGAGGAGGGTTTTTGGGCCTTGCAGCGCCGTATACGGCTGTCTGCACGGTCTCCGTGTGAGCGCAGCTCGCCCTGTAGTCTGTGTGCAGCCACAGCCCGTTGTATTCAGCTCGGGGTTGGTCACTGCCTCATACGGTTGAATAACTTGTCCTTTTTTTCAAATAGTGCAGCCTGTTGAAAATTTTTTTTAAATTTCCTATTAGTGTCTTTCCACCCGTCTCCAGCTAAATAGTGGAAAAACACTACATAGGATAACCAAGAGGAGGGTTTTTGGGCCTTGCAGCGCCGTTTACGGCTGTCTGCACGGTCCCCGTGTGAGTTAAAGTCGCTCTGTAGCCCGATCTGCAGAAAAAAAAGTAAAGTTCACCAAACACCACTTAACACTTGTGTAGGCCACATTTTATAAATAATAAAGTCTAGTCCACACTTTACAACATTAGTGTTTCTTACACCTGTTAGGAGGAGCATTTCAGGAATAAGCACACTAAGGCCTTAGTACTTTTCTGCTTATCTTTATCTGTCAACCAAGATGAAGAGTGTTATGATCTGGTGATTCAGAACCACAATGGACATAGTGGTTAAGAGCACACAAGGTGACCTGATAGTTACTAATAACATAGGACAAGCTCTGAGACGTGGGAACTCTGCTGACCGCAATCCCTAATCCTATCATACCACACTAGAGGTAGCCGTGGAGCGCTCCTGACCAGACCTAGGCGCCTCGGACACAGCCTGAGAAACTAGCTAGCCCTGAAGATAGAAAGATAAGCCTACCTTGCCTCAGAGAAATTCCCCAAAGGAAAAGGCAGCCCCCCACATATAATGACTGTGAGTAAAGATGAAAATACAAACACAGAGATGAAATAGATTTTAGCAAAGTGAGGCCCGACTTACTGAATAGACCGAGGATAGGAAAGATAGCTTTGTAGTCAGCACAAAAACCTACAAACAACCACGCAGAGGGCGCAAAAAGACCCTCCGCACCGACTAACGGTACGGAGGTGCTCCATCTGCGTCTCAGAGCTTCCAGCAAGCAAGAAAAACCAATATAGCAAGCTGGACAGAAAAAATAGCAAACAAAAGTAACACCAGTAAAACTTAGCTTATGCAGGGCAGACAGGCCACAAGAACGATCCAAGAGAAAGCAAGACCAATACTGGAACATTGACTGGAGGCCAGGAACAAAGAACTAGGTGGAGTTAAATAGAGCAGCACCTAACGACTTAACCTCATCACCTGAGGAAGGAAACTCAGAAGCCGCAGCCCCACTCACATCCACCAGAGGAAGCTCATAGACAGAACCAGCCGAAGTACCACTCATGACCACAGGAGGGAGCTTGACCACAGAATTCACAACAGTACCCCCCCCCCTTGAGGAGGGGTCACCGAACCCTCACCAGAGCCCCCAGGCCGACCAGGATGAGCCAAATGAAAGGCACGAACCAGAACGGCAGCATGAACATCAGAGGCAAAGACCCAGGAATTATCTTCCTGACCATAACCCTTCCAATTAACCAGGTACTGGAGTTTCCGTCTCGAAATACGAGAATCCAAAATCTTCTCCACTATATACTCCAACTCCCCCTCAACCAAAACCGGGGCTTGAGGATCAACGGATGGAACCACAGGTGCCACGTATCTCCGCAACAATGACCTATGGAATTCGTTATGGATGGAAAAAGAAGCTGGAAGGGTCAAACAAAAAGACACAGGATTAAGAACCTCAGAATTCCTATACGGACCAATGAAACGAAGCTTAAACTTAGGAGAGGAAACTTTCATAGGAATATAACGAGATGACAACCAAACCAAATCCCCAACACGGGGACCCACACAGCGCCTGCGGTTAGCGAAACGTTGAGCCTTCTCCTGGGACAATGTCAAATTGTCCACTACATGAGTCCAAATCTGCTGCAACCTATCCACCACAGTATCCACACCAGGACAGTCTGAAGACTCAACCTGCCCTGAAGAGAAACGAGGATGGAAACCAGAATTGCAGAAAAACGGCGAAACCAAAGTAGCCGAGCTGGCCCGATTATTAAGGGCGAACTCAGCCAAAGGCAAAAAGGACACGCAATCATCCTGATCAGCAGAAACAAAACATCTCAGATATGTTTCCAAGGTCTGATTGGTTCGTTCAGTCTGGCCATTTGTCTGAGGATGGAAAGCCGAGGAAAAAGACAAATCAATGCCCATCCTAGCACAAAAGGCTCGCCAAAACCTCGAAACAAACTGGGAACCTCTGTCAGAAACGATGTTCTCCGGAATGCCATGTAAACGAACCACATGCTGGAAGAACAATGGTACCAAATCAGAGGAGGAAGGCAATTTAGACAAGGGTACCAAATGGACCATCTTAGAGAAGCGATCACAAACCACCCAAATAACCGACATTTTTTGAGAGACGGGGAGATCCGAAATAAAATCCATAGAGATCTGTGTCCAGGGCCTCTTCGGGACAGGCAAGGGCAAAAGCAACCCACTGGCACCAGAACAGCAGGGCTTAGCCCGAGCACAAATCCCACAAGCTGCACAAACGAACGCATATCCCGCGACAGAGACGGCCACCAAAAGGATCTAGCCACCAAATCTCTGGTACCAAAGATTCCAGGATGACCAGCCAACACCGAACAATGAACCTCAGAGATAACTCTACTCGTCCATTTATCAGGGACAAACAGTTTCTCCGCTGGGCAGCACCGGCCGCAAATCAGGGGAGATGGCAGACAAAATTACCCCTGTCACGATTCCCCTGACCGCTGTCACCAATGGGTCAGGATTCACACCGTGACCGTCACCCCTATGTCACGGGTTGGGGTGACTTTAGGCCAACAGACGGCTATCACATGTGCAGGGGGGCTTATCTTAGTTATCCCTCCACTCCACGATGTGATGAAAAACCACACACAAGGCTATTGACCTCTTAGCTTACAGCAGGGGCTTATTCTAGGTATCCCACTGCTTTCAATATACCACAAACTGCAGGGATTTATGTATATCCCGCTTAGAGTTCCACTTAACACTTGCAGCTCTCTGGCGCCCCCTTACTCTCAGGTCAGATTAGGTACTGCACCCCGGGTAATTAGTCGCCAGAAAGGCTGCCTGCTATGTACTGGCTATTGGGCACGCTGCAACGACGCGATAACTACTCCCACTTAGGCAGGGTCAATAATTATCAATGCCGCAGTCGCTATAACGCCACCCAACAACCCGGTACAAAACGTATGCTGCCACCAGCTTCGATTAAACGGGTCCGAAGCTAACCCAACACAGTAGCGTAATTCTCTTCAAGAGACAGGGTACTTTTAGAGCATGGATGAACGAACTAATATGAAATATTATATCCCATAAAAATAATTAGGCAGTGCTTTATCAAAAATAGTTTATAAAGATGTTACAAATGAGACAATTGCAAATATGTACAAGGGTAATTATAACATAAAGGGAATAAATGAGAAAAAAGCAACACTTACATGTTCAAAGCATGACAGGCAAGCAGGCTAGTGGAGTTTTCCATATGTCCCAGCTCATTAGGATGGGCTGCTGGCTTCAGGAGAAGACAAGAAGTCCAGAAGAAGAAATCAAGCAGAGAGACTCAGCTGGGGATGTGTGCAGCCAGTTATAACTTCAAGGCTGTGACATCACAGAAAGGCTGGCTTATCCAGACCCTCCTCTCTCTACCTTCTGAGTAAACTTTAAACTATTTTCTCTGATTTCTATAACTTCACTACAACACATGTCAGAGTCCTAACACGCTCATAATTCATCTCGGATTAACGTGAGCATTCTAATAAGATCAAATATGTCCTATCTGGGAAACATATTTCCAGAGAAAACCCTACTTCTTTACCAGACGGAGTTAGAAGCCCGAGTTTCAAGGGATGGGTAGATACACCGAGTGACAATAAGAATGTATATTTTCGTATTTCTAGCTTAAATCGTTTGCCTACTATCTAACAAAAACTAAACAAAGAATCTTTCATGAATTTTTGGAGCCACTTTTCCAGTTCTAACTAGTGCAAGATTCTAACCTGGTCATAAATACCGTTCGGCCATAAAACTCCCCACACTCTCTGAGAAGGAAAGCCAGGAATTGGCAGCTACAAACTGTTACTCCAAGAAGGGGGGCTTAGCCCACGCAGGCTAGCAAGAGAACTACTTATGATATTTCATACCATATCGTGACACCTCCCCCTTTTGGTGTGCGCTAGGGAGGTAGGACCCGACGGTATGCCTCCATGGGCACCTCAGTAGGTTCACCCAGGCGGGAGAGTCCATCTGCATTCCCATGCTCCCTGCCCGTTTTGTGTTCAATGGTGAAGTCAAACTGCTGAAGGGCAAGGCTCCAGCGTAGCAACCTGCCGTTGGTTCCACACATGGCGTTTAGCCAGCGCAGAGGGTCGTGGTCAGTCACCACAGTGAAGGGGTGACCGTACAAGTAGGGCTGCAAGCGCTGCAGGGCCCAGACTATGGCCAGGCACTCCTTCTCGATGGTGGAGTAGGCCACTTCCCTCGGCAAAAGTTTCCGGCTCAGGTATAACACGGGGTGCTCTTGGTCCTCCGAGTCAACCTGGCTGAGTACAGCACCAAGGCCAAACTTGCTGGCGTCGGTCTGCACCAAGAACGGTCGACTGCTGTCGACTGCTTTCAACACAGGGGCGTTGCACAGTGCGGTTTTCAACGCCTGGAAGGCCCCCTCACAGCCATCTGTCCAGTTGACAATGTGAGGTAGCTTCTTCCTGGTGAGGTCCGTCAAAGGTTTTGCCAGGCTACTATAGTGCTTTACGAAGGACATCACCTGTTTCTTGGTCACGGGAGTGGGCCAGTTCACGATCACTCCCACTTTGTCAGGCTCTGGCTTCAGGGTGTTCCCGCCTACCCGGTGCCCCAGGTAGTGAACCTCCCTCATGCCCATTTGACACTTTTCCGGCTTGATAGTCAGTCCTGCTTGGTGAATCCGCCTGAGCACCTCCTCAAGATGCTGCAGGTGTTCCTCCCAGGAGGAACTGAAGATGGCAATGTCATCCAAGTACGCCATGGCGTACTTCTCCAGTCCCTGAAGCAGGAGGTTGACCATCCGCTGGAAAGTGGCAGGGGCATTCTTCATGCCGAAGGGCATGACCGTGGACTCGTACAGTCCGAAGGGCGTGATAAAGGCGGACTTCTCCTGCGCCTCGGGGCTCAGGGGAATCTGCCAGTATCCTCTACTCAAATCCATTATTGTCAGGTATTTTGCGCCAGCTAACTTCTCAAGCAGCTCCTCGATGCGCGGCATGGGGTGCGCGTCAGAGGCTGTAATGGCGTTGAGCCCCCTGTAGTCCACGCAGAACCGGGTGGTCCGGTCCTTTTTTGGCACGAGAACTACAGGCGAGGCCCACGCACTCTTTGACCGTCGAATCACCCCCAGCTGTAACATCTCATCGATCTCTTGGCGCATAATCTGCTGCACCTGGTCAGAGATTCGATAAGGTGTTCGCCGTAGTGGGGCGTGATTCCCGGTGTCCACCTAGTGGACTGCTAACTCAGTCCTCCCAGGTCGGTTGGAGAACAAGACCCGGAAGGGTCCCAGGGTGGTTTGCAACTGCACCCGCTGGGGTTCAGGTAACGAGGCGCTTACCTCCACATCCTCGATGGACCCATTGGCCTTGGCTTGGGCCAGCAAGTCCAGGAGGGTGTCTTCCTCACCGTCTTCGGGCAAGCTGCAGACCGGTAGGACGAAAGGTTCACGTTCGTGATGAGCCTTCATCATGTTGATGTGAAAGGCCTTTTGCCTACCCCGAGCGTGGTCAAGCGTGACCACGTAAGTGACCGGGTTGAGCTGTTGGTGGACGACGTACGGGCCCTCCCAGGCGGCCTGAAGCTTATCCATTGGTACGGGGACCAGCACCCACACCTTTTGACCCACGTGGTAGGTCCGCTCCCGGGCGTTCTGGTCGTACCAGTGCTTCTGATCAGCCTGAGCCTGCGTCATGTTGTCATGCACCAACTGCGTCAAGGTCTGCATCTTGTCACGGAAGCGCATGACATACTCCACTATGGACACTTCAGAAGGGTTCGGCTCCTCTTCCCAGGATTCTCTGACCAACCCAAGGGGTCCCTGGACTCGCCTGCCGTACAGGAGCTCGAAGGGGGAGAACCCCGTCGAGGCCTGCGGAACCTCTCGGTAAGTGAACAGCAGGTGTGGGAGGTACCGCTCCCAGTCGCACCCTTGAGTCTCAACCAGCATGCGTAGCATCTGTTTGAGGGTACCATTGAAGCGTTCACACAGGCCATAGGTCTGTGGGTGATACGCACTCGATACCAGGTGCTTCACCTGCATTCTCTTACAGAGAGCCTCCATTAGGCGAGACATAAATTGGGTCCCTTGATCAGTAAGCATTTCCCTGGGAAACCCTACACGTGAAAAGATGGCCAACAGGGCATCCGCCACCTTATCTACCCTTGTTGACGACAGAGCTACTGCCTCTGGGTACCGGGTAGCATAGTCTACCACAGTAAGGATGTATTGCTTTCCAGAGCCGCTGGGGACGGCCAGCGGGCCCACAATGTCCACCGCGATCCTCTGGAAAGGCTCCTCTATCACTGGCAAAGGGATCAGGGGAGCCTTAAGAGCAGGCCCCGCCTTCCCCACTCTTTGACAAGTGATACAGGAGCAGCAGTAGTTTGACACATCTGTCCCCATCTTAGGCCAATAGAAGTGTTGAGACAGCCGGGCCTTAGTTTTGCTGATCCCCAAGTGTCCAGCTAGCGGGTTCTCATGGGCAATCCGCAACAACTCACCCCGGAATTGCTGCGGGACGACCAGCTGTCTTTCCCTCAACCACTCCTTTTGTGATTCTCCGGGTACTGTCTCCCGGTACAACCTTCCTCGTTCCCAGAACACCTTCTCCTTATCAGCCTCGGAGAAGTGCGTCCCGGCAAGTTGTCTCAAACTCTCTAGGCTCGCATCTGTGTGCAGAGCGGCCTGAAACTCCTGGCTAGGGGAAGCCAGAAGCGACGTCAGGGTCCTTTCCCCACGGGAACCCTCTTGGACCTGCTCGGGGTCCACCTCTGGTTCAATCACAGTAATGACTGAGGAGGGACCGGAAGGCAGACAGTTATCTGCGTTCCGGGCACTCTGACTGCGGGTGACAGCAGCTACGTAGGCTGTCTCCCCGGGGGTTTCTACAGACCCATCAGCCGGCGCTGCTATGGGCTCTACCTCCCCATCCACCCCCAACACTCCAGGGGCAGTGCTACTTATGGGCCAGTTACCTTCCTCAGTGGCACTGGTCACTTTCATGGCATCACGGTGGCGCAGTAGTTAGCACTACAGCCTTGCAGCGCTGGGGTCCTGGGTTCTAATCCCACCCAGGACAACATCTGCAAAGAGTTTGTATGTTCTCTCCGTGTTTGCGTGGGTTTCCTCCGGGCACTCCGGTTTTCTCCCACATACCAAAGACATACTGATAGGAATTCTAGATTGTGAGCCCAATCGGGGACAGTGATGATAATGTGTGCAAAACTGTAAAGCGCTGCGGAATATGTTAGCGCTATATAAAAATAAAGATTATTATTATTATCACCTTCCTCACGGTTCCCATGCATCTCCCCATTTCCTGTAGCACCGACACTTGCCCCTGTTCCTCAGAGCTCTGCAGAGCGACGTGGCTGGGCACGCCTGTACCTATGGACACATTAACCTTCACAGAAAAATCATTATCAGGTTCAGCTGGCACAGGTACAACATTTTCACCATCAATCCTAGGGAAAAAATGGTTATTAGATGCATCATTACAAGATAAAGCATGTTCAGGTAACACATGCGATTTCCCATCATCATCATCATCATCATCAGGGTTAACTTTACCCTCATTAGTAGATTGGGGAGGGGTGTCTGGGACGTAGTATGCAACCATCCTCCCCAAATCAGTCCCCAACAAAACATCAGTGGGCAAATTATCAGACAGCCCCACTTCCTTCACCCCGCTCCCGGCACCCCAATCAATAAAAACCCGGGCCATCGGTAAGGGACAGCTGATGCCCCCAATCCCAGTGACAGTTAGGGTTTTCCCCGGAATTATTTCTTCAGGGGCCGCCAGTTCAGGTCGGATGAGGGTTCGTTCAGCCCCGGTGTCCTTGAGGCCTGTAGCAACATGGCCTCCCACAGTGACGGGCTGTACGTTGTCACACACCCTCCCAACCACACCACCCACCAAAAGAACTGCTGCATTAGGCCCTGGGGCCTTGGCTGGTGTGTTCTTCTGCTTGGTTGGGCAGGAGGGACTGATATGACCAGTCTGATGGCAGGTGAAACACGTGCGAGGTTCGGTGGTAGGTCTGGTGTTGTTGGCCACAGGGACAGGACCTCTGGTGTGTTGGCTGGCAGGGGTACTGGCGTTGGTTGCAGGCTTACCCCCTCTCCAGCTGGTGGTGACTGGCTTCCGCACTTCCGATCTACGGTTGGCCTCATAGGCATCGGCAATCTGCGCTGCTTTCGTCACGTCTTTGGGTTCTCTGTCCATCACAAACTGTCGCACCTCAGTTGGGCAAAGATGAAAGAACTGGTCTTAGATCATCAGGTCTCGAAGCTGTGCAAAGGTGGTCACTGACAGTCCTTGGATCCACTGGTCAAAGTGGGTCCCCAGTCCATGCACCACATCACTGTAACTGTCGTGTGGGCCACGTTGGAGGGTCCGGAACTTTCTACGGTACACCTCGGGTGTAAGCTGGTACTTGGCTATCAGAGCCTGTTTGATGGCCTCATAGTCACCATCTTGTTCTTGAGGGAGGGCAGCAAACGCCTCCAGAGCTTTACCTCTCAGCCCTGGTGTCAGGTATCGTGCCCATTCATCTGTAGGCATTCGGTACTGTCTGCAGGCTTTCTCAAAGGCCCACAGAAAAGTGTCCAAGTCTCCGTCCTTCTCCATAACAGGGAAGTGATCGGGCCGGGGCTTAGGTATCTGAGCGCTGCTGGGCTCACGTCTCTGGGCGGTGGAGGGCATCCCCCCTGCCGGAGCATCTCCAGTTCATGTTCTCGCTGGGCTTGGCACTCGGCTCTCTCAGCCTCCCGCTCGGCTCGCTGGGCCTGGGCCTCTCGCTCAGCTCGGGCCTCTCTCTCGGCGCGCACCTGGTATTGCTGGATCAGCTGCAGACGTCTCTCTAGGTCATCTGCGGAGCATTGTTGCAGAGCCAGCTGCAGGAGGAGGTCTGCACCCCCCTGGTTGCCAGTAGGGCCCGTATTGAGTGGTTGGACCTCTGCTGCAGCACCATGTTCACTTGTGCTGGCTTCTGCGGCCTCTGGGCTCTGTGACCTGGCTTGGTCTGCTTCAAATTGCACCAGTTCAGCGACCATTTGAGTCTTGGTCTTGCCCTGGTGGTTCAGGCCATGGCACGTGCATATCCCAGCCAGAAAGTCCTTCTTCTGCTGGTTGTACCAGGCTTCTCCTTTCGCAGCCATGGTTGCCAAATAAAAGATAGGATAGAAAAACGAAGAGAAAGGGAGGGGATAATTACCCGTACACAATTGTCTGAAGACTAATAAAACACTGAGTTCGTTCTCCAAACTAATTTGCGCAGAGTCCTCGCAAGAACTTTCTGCAAGTTTTTAGTGAGAGGAATGATTACTCAAACCAAATCACTAATGCTCTAAGATATCCCACCGCCTTGCCACCAAATGTCACGATTCCCCTGACCGCTGTCACCAATGGGTCAGGATTCACACCGTGACCGTCACCCCTACGTCACGGGTTGGGGTGACTTTAGGCCAACAGACGGCTATCACATGTGCAGGGGGGCTTATCTTAGTTATCCCTCCACTCCACGATGTGATGAAAAACCACACACAAGGCTATTGACCTCTTAGCTGACAGCAGGGGCTTATTCTAGGTATCCCAATGCTTTCAATATACCACAGACTGCAGGGATTTATGTATATCCTGCTTAGAGTTCCACTTAACACTTGCAGCTCTCTGGCGCCCCCTTACTCTCAGGTCAGATTAGGTACTGCACCCTGGGTAATTAGTCGCCAGAAAGGCTGCCTGCTATGTACTGGCTATTGGGCACGCTGCAACGACGCGATAACTACTCCCACTTAGGCAGGGTCAATAATTATCAATGCCGCAGTCGCTATAACGCCACCCAACTACCCGGTACAAAACGTTTGCTGCCACCAGCTTCGATTAAACGGGTCCGAAGCTAACCCAACACAGTAGCGTAATTCTCTTCAAGAGACAGGGTACGTTTAGAGCATGGATGAACGAACTAATATGAAATATTATATCCCATAAAAATAATTAGGCAGTGCTTTATCAAAAATAGTTTATAAAGATGTTACAAATGAGACAATTGCAAATATGTACAAGGGTAATTATAACATAAAGGGAATAAATGAGAAAAAGCAACACTTACATGTTCAAAGCACGACAGGCAAGCAGGCTAGTGGAGTTTTCCATATGTCCCAGCTCATTAGGACAGGCTGCTGGCTTCAGGAGAAGACAAGAAGTCCAGAAGAAGAAATCAAGCAGAGAGACTCAGCTGGGGATGTGTGCAGCCAGATATAACTTCAAGGCTGTGACATCACAGAAAGGCTGGCTTATCCAGACCCTCCTCTCTCTACCTTCTGAGTAAACTTTAAACTATTTTCTCTGATTTTTATAACTTCACTACAACACATGTCAGAGTCCTAACATGCTCATAATTCATCTCGGATTAACGTGAGCATTCTAATGAGATCAAATATGTCCTATCTGGGATACATATTTCCAGAGAAAACCCTACTTCTTTACCAGACGGAGTTAGAAGCCCGAGTTTCAAGGGATGGGTAGATACACCGAGTGACAATTAGAATGTATATTTTCGTATTTCTAGCTTAAATCGTTTGCCTAATATCTAACAAAAACTAAACAAAGAATCTTTCATGAATTTTTGGAGCCACTTTTCCAGTTCTAACTAGTGAAAGATTCTAACCTGGTCGTAAATAACGTTCGGCCATAAAACTCCCCACACTCTCTGAGAAGGAAAGCCAGGAATTGGCAGCTACAAACTGTTACTCCAAGAAGGGTGGCTTAGCCCACGCAGGCTAGAAAGAGAACTACTTATGATATTTCATACCATATCGTGACAACCCCCTCTTTGAGAATACCCGCCGGCTCAGGCAAACCCGGAGAGTCGGGCACAAAACTCCTAGACAGGGCATCCGCCTTCACATTTTTAGAGCCCAGAAGGTATGAAACCACAAAGTCAAAACGGGAGAAAAACAGCGACCAACGAGCCTGTCTAGGATTCAACCGTTTGGCAGACTCGAGATAAGTGAAGTTCTTGTGATCAGTCAAGACCACCACACGATGCTTAGCTCCTTCAAGCCAATGATGCCACTCCTCGAATGCCCACTTCATGGCCAGCAACTCTCGATTGCCAACATCATAATTACGCTCAGCAGGCGAAAACTTCCTGGAAAAGAAGGTGCGTGGTTTCATCACCGAGCCATCAGAACTTATTTGCGACAAAACAGCCCCTGCTCCAATCTCAGAAGCATCAACCTCGACCTGGAACGGGAGCGAAACATCTGGTTGGCACAACACAGGGGCAGAAGAAAAACGACGCTTCAACTCTTGAAAAGCTTCCACAGCAGCAGAAGACCAATTGACCACATCAGCACCCTTCTTGGTTAAATCAGTCAACGGTTTAGCAATACTAGAAAAATTATTGATGAAGCGACGATAAAAATTAGCAAATCCCAGGAACTTTTGCAGACTCTTCAGAGATGTCGGCTGAGTCCAATCATAAATGGCCTGAACTTTAACAGGGTCCATCTCGATAGTAGAAGGGGAAAAAATGAAACCCAAAAATGAAACCTTCTGAACACCAAAGAGACACTTTGACCCCTTCACAAACAAAGAATTCGCACGCAGGACCTGGAACACCATTCTGACCTGCTTCACGTGAGACTCCCAATCATCCGAGAAGACCAAAATATCATCCAAGTATACAATCAGGAATTTATCCAGGTACTCTCGGAAGATGTCATGCATAAAGGACTGAAACACTGATGGAGCATTAGAAAGCCCGAATGGCATAACCAGGTACTCAAAATGGCCCTCGGGCGTATTAAATGCTGTTTTCCACTCATCGCCCCGTTTAATACGCACAAGATTATACGCACCACGAAGATCTATCTTGGTGAACCAAATAGCCCCCTTAATCCGAGCAAACAAATCAGACCGCAGAGGCAAGGGGTACTGAAATTTGACTGATTTTATTTAGAAGGCGGTAGTCAATACAAGGTCTCAGCGAACCATCCTTCTTGGCCACAAAAAAGAACCCTGCTCCCAATGGCAACGACGACGGGCGAATATGACCCTTCTCCAAGGATTCCTTTACGTAACTCCGCATAGCGGCGTGCTCAGGCACAGACAAATTAAACAGTGGACCCATAGGAAACTTACTACCAGGAATCAAATCGATAGCACAATCGCAATCCCTATGCGGAGGTAGGGCACTGGACTTGGGTTCATCAAATACATCCCGGTAATCCGACAAGAACTCTGGGACCTCAGAAGGGGTGGATGATGAAATAGACAGAAATGGAACATCACCATGTACCCCCTGACAACCCCAGCTAGACACAGACATTGATTTCCAATCCAATACCGGGTTATGGACTTGTAGCCATGGCAACCCCAACACGACCACATCATGCAGATTATGCAACACCAAAAAGCGAATATCCTCCTGATGCGCAGGAGCCATGCACATGGTCAGCTGGGTCCAGTACTGAGGCTTATTCTTGGCCAAAGGCGTTTCATCAATTCCTCTCAATGGAATAGGATACTGCAAGGGCTCCAAGAAAAACCCACAGCGCCTAGCATACTCCAAGTCCATCAAATTCAGGGCAGCGCCTGAATCCACAAATGCCATGACAGAATAGGATGACAAAGAGCAGATCAAAGTAACGGACAAAAGAAATTTCGACTGTACCGTACCAATGGTGGCAGACCTAGCGAACCGCTTAGTGCGCTAAGGACAATCGGAGATAGCATGAGTGGAATCACCACAGTAGAAACACAGCCCATTCTGACATCTGTTTTCTTGCCGTTCAGCTCTGGTCAAAGTCCTATCGCACTGCATAGGCTCAGGTTTATGCTCAGATAATACCGCCAAATGGTGCACAGTTTTACGCTCACGCAAGCGTCGACCGATCTGAATGGCCAAAGACATAGACTCATTCAGACCAGCAGGCATAGGAAATCCCACCATGACTTCCTTAAGGGCTTCAGAGAGACCCTTTCTGAAAATTGCTGCCAGCGCACATTCATTCCATTGAGTGAGCACAGACCACTTCCTAAACTTCTGACAATATATCTCTACCTCATCCTGACCCTGACACAGAGCCAGCAAATTTTTCTCTGCCTGATCCACTGAATTAGGTTCATCATAAAGCAGTCCGAGCGCCAGAAAAAACGCATCAATATTACATAATGCAGGATCTCCTGGCGCAAGGGAAAATGCCCAGTCCTAAGGGTCGCCACGTAATAAAGAAATAATGATCTTAACTTGTTGAACTGGGTCACCAGAGGAGCAGGGTTTCAAAGGCAGAAACAGTTTACAATTATTTTTAAAACTCAGAAACTTAGCTCTATCTCCAGAAAACAAATCAGGAATAGGAATTATTGGTTCTAACATAGAATTCTGAACCACAAGGTCTTGAATATTTTGTACTCTTGCAGTGAGATGATCCACACAAGAAGACAGACCTTTAATGTCCATCACTACACCTGTGTCCTGAACCACCCAAATGTCTAGGGGAAAAGAAAGACAAAACACAGTGCAGAGAAAAATAAATGGTCTCAGAACTTCTCTTTTCCCTCTATTGAGAAGCATTAGTACTTTGGGCCTCCAGTACTGTTATGATCTGGTGATTCAGAACCACAATGGACCTAGTGGTTAAGAGCACACAAGGTGACCTGATAGTTGCTAATAACATAGGACGAGCTCTGAGACGTGGGAACTCTGCTGACCGCAATCCCTAATCCTATCATACCACACTAGAGGTAGAGCCGTGAAACTAGCTAGCCCTGAAGATAGAAAGATAAGCCTACCTTGCCTCAGAGAAATTCCCCAAGGGAAAAGGCAGCCCCCCACATATAATGACTGTGAGTAAAGATGAAAATACAAACACAGAGATGAAATAGATTTTAGCAAAGTGAGGCCCGACTTACTGAATAGACCGAGGATAGGAAAGATAGCTTTGCAGTCAGCACAAAAACCTACAAACAACCACGCAGAGGGCGCAAAAAGACCCTCCGCACCTACTAACGGTACGGAGGTGCTCCCTCTGCATCTCAGAGCTTCCAGCAAGCAAGAAAAACCAATATAGCAAGCTGGACAGAAAATATAGCAAACAAAAGTAACACAAGCAAAACTTAGCTTATGCAGGGCAGACAGGCCACAAGAACGATCCAGGAGAAAGCAAGACCAATACTGGAACATTGACTGGAGGCCAGGAACAAAGAACTAGGTGGAGTTAAATAGAGCAGCACCTAACGACTTAACCTCGTCACCTGATGAAGGAAACTCAGAAGCCGCAGCCCCACTCACATCCACCAGAGGAAGCTCATAGACAGAACCAGCCAAAGTACCACTCATGACCACAGGAGGGAGCTTGACCACAGAATTCACAACAGTACGCATTGACTCCTCCTCATACACAAGTTCCTCAGAATCATCGCTGCAGGAGCCGTCACAGTCCACCTCCACATGGACCCGTGAACGTTTACCTATGACCGACATGAGCACAGCCATGGCCAAACGTCAACAGGCCATCTTGAAACTAGTTTCATTGGGGAATCAAAGCCACACAGCGCAGGAGCTCTGGAATGCCATCAAGCAGGAGAGCGATGTGTGGTTTGTGCCAGCGAATCTCCAGCCAGGCATGGTAGTGTGTGACAATGGACGAAATCTGGTGGCAGCTTTGGCCCTTGGCAACCTCACTCACATCCCATGTCTGGCACATGTGCTCAATTTGGTTGTGCAGAGTTTTCTGAGGGACTATCCGGATCTTGATGCACTGCTGCACAAGGTCCGCCTAGAGTGTGCTCACTTGCGGCGTTCCAGCTTGGCAAGATCCCGCATTGCTGCTCTGCAGCGCCGATTCCGCCTTCCGGAACACCGCATCATATGTGACCTACCTACCAGGTGGAATTCCACGTTACATATGTTGGAGCGGTTGTGTGAGCAGCAGCAAGCAGTAATGGAGTACCAGCTGCATCAGGCGCTAAAAAGTCGCAGTCAGCGCCGATCAGACTTCACAACCACAGAGTGGGCCACTATGAAGGACGTCTGCCAGGTTTTGTGTCCTTTCGATTATTCCACGCGGATGGCAAGTACAGATGATGCACTAGTCAGCATGACTGTCCCCCTTATCTGCCTGCTTCAGCAAACTTTGCAAGCGTTAAGGGATGATGTTGTGGAAGAGATGGAGGATGAGGAGTCACCTTTTCCATCAGTTTCTGGAGAGTCAGCGCCACGTGGTTCCTCACAAAGGGGTACGCAGGGGCCACTTTGTGAGGAGGATGAGGAGGAGTCAATGGAGGAGGAAGAGCTCCGTCCAGAGGAGGGAGTGAGACAATTGTCCAGTGGTCAGTGTGTACAGCGAGGGTGGGGTGATGACGAGCGGGCAGAGATCATGTCTCAAGCAGGGGACAGCGTTTCTGGGCCAGTTGGCAGTCTGCAGCACATGGTGGATTTCATGATGCAGTGCCTGAGAAACGACCGCCGCATCGACCACATTCTCAACATGCCTGATTATTGGGTGTTCACCCTCCTCGATCCTCGCTACCGGGACAACGTCCAAAACCTCATCCTGGCGTTGACCCGGGAGCATAAAATGCGGGAGTACCACAACACACTAGTGAATTCCATCATCTTCTCCAGTCCAACTGAGAGGAATGCTGCTAGTGCTTTACAAAGCAGCTCAGTGCGTCGAGGCAGTGGGGGAGGCTCTGCCCAAAGAGGGAGCAGAAGCAGTGCCTCTGCCCAAGGCAAGCGCAGTATGGCACAACTCTGGCACACTTTTGTGTGCCCGCCCCAAATGTCTACACCATCACCGGCGGCTCCAGTCAGCAGGAGGCAACGGTTCCGTCAGATGTTGACAGACTACATGGCTTGCCCTCTTACTGTACTCCCAGACGGCTCTTTCCCGTTCAAGTTTTGGGTCTCTAAGCTGGATACATGGCCAGAGCTAAGCCAGTATGCATTGGAGGTGCTGGCTTGCCCTGCGGCTAGTGTCTTATCGGAACGTGTCTTTAGTGCCGCAGGTGGTGTACTAACAGACCGTCGCATGCGACTATCCTCCGATAACGTTGACCGGCTTACTTTCCTGAAAATGAACCAGGCCTGGATCTCGCAGGAATTTGCCACTCCTCTGCCTGATTAAGTAATTGGGTGTCATCCAGGTCTCCTGATGTGTTCATCTTTCTACCACCTGAACTGCTATTCTTGGGCTCCAACACCGCCAGTTGCGGCTCAGAAGTGCAGGCTGCGCAGTCAAAACATACGACCCAGTGTTATTGGGTTTCAGTAACGTCAGCTGATCCCCAGCTGTGTAGCCGGCAATGTGTCCTGCGACCGCCACGCTGGCACAACAACCTAAATGTAAGGGAACCTGTCCCCCCCCCCCGGCGTTTGTTACTGAAAGAGCCATCTTGTGCAGCAGTAATGCTGCACAAGGAAAAGGTAGCTCTTTTAGTTTAGCACCTTGCACACGCAGAACTTAACACTTATAAAATGTGTTCACTGATACCGTTATACCGTCCCGGAGCTGGGACTTTCCTTCATAATGTGACGCAGCACAGCCGTCATTCCTACCCCCTTGGTGCCATGCGCTGCCTCCTCAGCATTGTTTTAAGCTGTCACGGAGCCTGCGCTGTTCTGTTATCCCTTGGCCATGGCCAATTTGCGCTGCCTGTCTTCTGACATAATTTGGTGTCAGGCTGGCTGCGCCTGTGCGCCCGCGCTCCCGAGAACCCGCCTCGCAGTGTCTTCTGATTGAATCACACTGCGAGCCTGGAATCCATGGGCAAGGGCAGTGCATATCTTCACCTCGGGCTCTCGCTCCTCTCCCTCCACCTTCTTTAGACTGTGCGCCGTCAGCTGATCCCTAATAGCATGCCACGGCCGTGACGCCGCACAGTCTGAAGAAGAGGGAAGGAGGGGAGTGAGAGGCGAGGATATGCACTGTGCATGCCCATGGATCCAAGGCCCGCAGTGGGATTACATTAGACGACACTGCGAGGTGAGATCTGGAGCAGCGTGGACGCACAGGCACTGACAGCCTGACACCAAATTATGTCAGAAGACAGGCAGCGCAAATTGGGCATGGCCAAGGGATAACAGACCAGCGCAGGCTCCGTGACAGCTTAAAACAACGCTGAGGAGGCAGCGCACGGCACCAAGGGGATAGGAATGACAGCTGTGCTGCGTCCCATTACGAAGGAAATTCCCACCTCCGGGACGGTTTTACGGTATAAGGGGACACATTTTTAGTGTTTACTTCTCTGTTTGCAAGGAGCATAATTAAAAGAGCAACCTTTTCCTTTTGCATCCTTAGTGTTGCACAAGATGGCTCTTTCAGCTACAAACGTCTTGGGGGGGTTAAAGGTTCCCTTTCAACTTGCTCCAATCAGGCTTCGGCCTACACTCTGTTCCTCTGCTCCTCCTGCTGTCCCTGGGCTCTAACACCGCCAGTTGGTGCCTGGAAGTGCTGTCTGCACAGTCAAAAGTCGCTCCTGTTATTGGGGTTCAGTAACGTCAGCTGATCCCCAACTGTGTGTGCGGCAATACCTCCAATCTGCTCCTCCTGCTGTCCCTGAGCTCTAACACCGCCAGTTGGTGCCTGGAAGTGCTGTCTGCACAGTCAACAGTCGCTCCTCTGTTATTGGGGTTCAATAATGTCAGCTGATCCCCAGCTGTGTGTGCGGCAATAGCTCCAATCTGCTCCTCCTGCTGTCCCTGGGCTCTAACACCGCCAGTTGGTGCCTGGAAGTGCTGTCTGCACAGTCAACAGTCGCTCCTCTGTTATTGGGGTTCAGTAACGTCAGCTGATCCCCAGCTGTGTGTGCGGCAATACCTCCAATCTGCTCCTCCTGCTGTCCCTGGGCTCTAGCACCGCCAGTTGGTGCCTGGAAGTGCTGTCTGCACAGAGAAAAACACCAGTCAATGTGTCAGTGGGGTTCAGCACCGCCAGCTGTTCCCCAGCTGTGTAGCTGGCAATGTGTCCTGCAAACGCCATGCAGGCACCGGAACTGAAATTAAAGGGAACCTGCCCCCACCCCCCAGGTGTTTCTATGTATAACAGCCACCTTGTACAGCAGTACTGCTGCATTTGTACAAGGTGGATGACTTTTTCTCCTTGCCCACCTTGAATTTAACACGTACAAAATGTGTCTCATTACAGACCATTACAATGTCCCTGAGGTGTGACTTTCCTTTTTAATGACACGCAGCACCCCCCTTGGTAGCGCTGCCCGTCTTCTGACATCATTGGTTGGCTGCCTGTGCGCCCGCCCTGCCCGACACAACCCCCCACGTTGTCTCATGTATTTTGACTGCGAGGGTGTGATTGATGGGCATGTGCAGTGCATATGTTCGCCTGTCTTAACTCATCTCCTTCCGCCTTCTTCAGACTGTGCGGCCTCATGGCCGTGGCAGGCGAGAAGGGATCAGCTGAGGCCGCCCAGTCTGAAGCAGGTGTAAGGACATGTGTGAGCGGCGAACATATGTCCTGCGCAAGGCCAAAAATCCCAGCTCTGCAGTGTGACTTTATTAAAACACACTGCGAGTCTGGGATTCATGGCCATTGGTAACCGCACCGGCCAACATGAAATGAGGTGAGAAGACAGGCAGCGCTCACAGCACATGGCCAAGGGATCACAATAGCGCAGACTCCTGTACAGCAAATAACAACGCTCAGGAGGCTGCTCACAGCACTAAGGCGTTATTTATGTGCACCTGTGCTGCGTCTCCTTAAAAACACAAGTCACGCCTCCAATACAGTTCTACTGTACAATGTGCAAAATTGTGTACGTCTTTCATTCTGCGTGTGCAATGCGCAAAATTTAAAGAGCAACCTTTCACTTGAGGAGCATTAATGCTGCACAAGGTGTGGCTCTTCTACTTTGTAACACCTGAGGGAGGGTTAAAGGTTACCTTTGAAATTGGTTCAATTAGGCATCGGCCTACACTCTGCTCCTCTCCTCCTCCTGCTGACCCTGGGCTCAAACACCGCCAGTTTCTGCCCGGACGTGCTAGCTGCACAGAGAAGAACACCAGCCAATGTGTTAGTGGGGTTCAGCACCGCCAGATGCTCCCCTGCTGTATAGCCGGCATTGTGTCCAGCACAAGCCACGCTGACACAACAGACCAAAAGCTGCCACCAGTGCAGGCTTCGGCCTACATTCTGCTCCTCTCCTCCTCCTGCTGACCCTGGGCTCTAACACCGCCAGTTGGGGCCCGGACGTGCTAGCTGCACAGAGAAAAACAACAGCCAATGTGTTAGTGGGGTTCAGCACCGCCAGCTGTTCCCCTGCTGTGTAGCCGGCATCGTGTCCAGCACAAGCCACGCTGGCACAACAGACCAAAAGCTGCCACCAGTGCAGGCTTCGGCCTACACTCTGCTCCTCTCCTCCTGACCCTGGGCTCAAACACCGCCAGTTTCTGTCCGGACGTGCTAGCTGCACAGAGAAAAACACCAGCCAATGTGTTAGTGGGGTTCAGCACCGCCAGCTGTTCCCCTGCTGTGTAGCCGGCAACGTGACCTGCAAACGCCACGCAGGCACCTGAACTGAAATTAAAGGGACCCTGACCCCCACCCCCAGGTGCTTCTATGTATAACAGCCACCTTGTACAGCAGTACTGCTGCATTTGTACAAGGTGGCTGACTTTTTCTCCTTGCCCACGTGGAACTCAACACGTACAAAATGTGTCTCATTACAGACCATTTCACTGCCCCTGAGGTGTGATTCTCCTTTTTAAATGACACGCAGCACCCCCCTTGGTAGCGCTGCCCATCTTCTGACATCATTGGTTGGCTGCTTGTGCCTGTGCGTTCGCCCTGCCCGACACAACGCCCCTCGTTGTCTCATATATTTTGACTGAGAGGGTGATTGATGGGCACGAGCAGTGCATATCTTCGCCTGTCTTCACTCCCCTCCTTCCGCCTTCTTCAGACTGTGCGGCCTCATGGCCGTGGCAGGCGATAAGGGATCAGCTGAGGCCGCCCAGTCTGAAGCAGGTGTAAGGACATGTGTGAGCGGCGAACATATTTACTGCACAAGGCCACGAATCCCAGCCCCGCACTGTGACTTTGTAAAAAGACACTGCGTGTCTGGGATTCATGGCCATCGTTAACTGCACCAGCCAACATGAAATGAGGTCATAAGACGGGCCGCGCTAATTGCCCATGGCCAAGGGCTAACAAGAGCGCAGACTCCTGTACAGCAAATAACAACGCTCAGGAGGCTGCGCTCAGCACCAAGGCGTTATTTTTGGATACCTGTGCTGCGTCTCCTTGAAAAGACAAGTCACGCCTCCAATACAGTTCTACTGTACAATGGGAAAAATTGCGTACGTTTTTCATTCTGCGTGTGCAATGAGCAAAATTTAAAGAGCAACCTTTCACTTGTGGAGCATTACTGCTGCACAAGGTGTGGCTCTTCAACATTATACCACCTTTCTTTATTTTTATTTTTTTTTTTTTATATAGCGCTAACATATTCCGCAGCGCTTTACAGTTTTGCACACATTATCATCACTGTCCCCGATGGGGATCACAATCTAGAATCCCTATCAGTATGTCTTTGGAATGTGGGAGGAAACCGGAGTGCCCGGAGGAAACCCACGCAAACACGGAGAGAACATACAAACTCTTTGCAGATGTTGTCCTGGGTGGGATTAGAACCCAGGACCCCAGCGCTGCAAGGCTGCTGTGCTAACCACTGCGCCACCGTGCTGCCAGCTGTTCCCCTGCTGTGTAGCCGGCATCGTGTCCAGCACAAGCCACGCTGGCACAACAGACCAAAAGCTGCCACCAGTGCAGGCTTCGGCCTACACTCTGCTCCTCTCCTCCTCCTGCTGACCCTGGGCTCAAACACCGCCAGTTTCTGCCCGGATGTGCTAGCTGCACAGAGAAAAACACCAGCCAATGTGTTAGTGGGGTTCAGCACCGCCAGCTGTTCCCCTGCTGTGTAGCCGGCATCGTGTCTTGCAAACGCCATGCAGGCACCTGAACTGAAATTAAAGGGAACCTGCCCCCCCCCAGGTGTTTCTATGTATAACAGCCACCTTGTACAGCAGTAATGCTGCATTTGTACTAGGTGGCTGACTTTTTCTCCTTGCCCACGTGGAACTCAACACGTACAAAATGTGTCTCATTATTACTCATTAGAGACCATTTCACTGCCCCTGAGGTGTGATTCTACTTTTAAATGACACGCAGCACCCCCCTTGGTAACGCTGGCCGTCTTCTGACATCATTGGTTGGCTGGCTGTGCCTGTGCGTCCGCCCTGCCCGACACAACGCCCCTCGTTATATGATATATTTGGACTGCGAGGGTGTGATTGATGGGCGCGAGCAGTGCATATCTTCGCCTGTCTTCACTCCCCTCCTTCCGCCTTCTTCAGACTGTGCGGCCTCATGGCCTGCGGCATGCGATAAGGGATCAGCTGAGGCCGCCCAGTCTGAAGCAGGTGTAAGGACATGAGTGAGCGGCAAACATATTTACTGCGCAAGGCCATGAATCCCAGCCCTGTAGTGTGACTTTATGAAAAGACACTATGGGTCTGGGATTCATGGCCATCGCTAACCGCAGCGGCCAACATGAAATGAGGTCATAAGACAGGCAGTGCTTACAGCGCATGGCCAAGGGCTAACAAGAGAGCAGACTCCTGTACAGCAAATAACAACCCTCAGGAGGCTGCGCCCAGCACCAAAGCGTTATTTTGGTGCACCTGTGCTGCGTCTCCTTTAAAAGAAGAGTCACGCCTCCAATACAGTCTTACTGTGTAATGGGCAAAATTATGTACGTCTTTCATTCTGCGTGTGCAATGATCAAAATTCATAGAGCAACCTCTGACTTGTGCTGCATTAGTGCTGCACAAGGTGTGGCTCTTGTACTTTGCAACACCTGAGGGGGGGTTAAAGGTTACATTTGAAATTGCTTCTAATAGGCTTCGGCCTACACTCTGCTCCTCCTGCTGACCCTGGGCTCTAACACCGCCAGTTTCTGCCTGGACGTGCTAGCTGCACAGAGAAGAACACCAGCCAATGTGTTAGTGGGGTTCAGCACCGCCAGCTGTTCCCCTGCTGTGTAGCCGGCATCGTGTCCCGCACAAGCCACGCTGGCAGAACAGACCAAAAGCTGCCACCTGTACAGGCTTCGGCCTACACTCTGCTCCTCTCCTCCTCCTGCTTACCCTGGGCTCAAACACCGCCAGTTTCTGCCCGGACGTGCTAGCTGCACAGAGAAAAACACCAGCCAATGTGTTAGTGGGGTTCAGCACCGCCAGCTGTTCCCCTGCTGTGTAGCCGGCAATGTGACCTGCAAACGCCACGCAGGCACCTGAACTGAAATTAAAGAGACCCTGACCCCCACCCCCAGGTGTTTCTATGTATAACAGCCACCTTGTACAGCAGTACTGCTGCATTTGTACAAGGTGGCTGACTTTTTCTCCTTGCCCACCTTGAATTTAACACGTACAAAATGTGTCTCATTACAGACCATTTCACTGCCCCTGAGGTGTGATTCTCCTTTGTAAATGACACGCAGCACCCCCCTTGGTAGCGCTGCCCGTCTTCTGACATCATTGGTTGGCTGGCTGTGCCTGTGCGTCCGCCCTGCCCGACACAACGCCCCTCGTTGTCTGATCTATTTTGACTGCGAGGGTGTGATTGATGGGCATATGTAGTGCATATGTTCGCCTGTCTTAAGTTCTTAACTCATCTCCTTCCGCCTTCTTCAGACTGTCCGGCCTCATGGCCGTGGCAGGCGATAATGGATCAGCTGAGGCCGCCCAGTCTGAAGCAGGTGTAAGGACATGTGTGAGCGGCGAACATATTTACTGCACAAGGCCATGAATCACAGCCCCGCAGTGTGAATTATTGTAAACACACTGGGGGTCTGGGATTCATGGCCATCGATAACCGCACCGGCCAACATGAAACGAGGTCATAAGACAGGCAGCGCTCACAGCGCATAGCCAAGGGATAACAAGAGCACAGACTCCTGTACAGCAAATAACAATACTCAGGAGACTGCGCCCAGCACCAAAGCGTTATTTTTGGACACCTGTGCCGCGTCTCCTTAAAAAGACAAGTCACGCCTCCAATACAGTCTTACTGTATAATGGGCAAAATTGTGTACGTCTTTCATTCTGCGTGTGCAATGATCAAAATTCATAGAGCAACCTCTGACTTGTGCTGCATTAGTGCTGCACAAGCTGTGGCTCTTGTACTTTGCAACACCTGAGGGTGGGTTAAAGGTTACCTTTGAAATTGGTTCAATTAGGCTTCGGCCTACACTCTGCTCCTCACCTCCTCCTGCTGACCCTGGGCTCTAACACCGCCAGTTTTTGCCCGGACGTGCTAGCTGCATAGAGAAAAACACCAGCCAATGTGTTAGTGGGGTTAAGCACCGCCAGCTGTTCCCCCCGCTGTGTAGCCGGCATCGTGTCCTGCAAACGCAACGCAGACACAAAGCTGCCTCCAGTGCAGGCTTCGGCCTACACTATGCTTCCCCTGCTTACCCTTTGCTCCAACACTGCTAGTTGGGGCTCTAGGAAGACAATCTTGAATAGGCAACGCATCCGGGTTCCAGCACCGCCAGCTGGTTCTCGGGCAGTGTTTTTGTCACGGATACTCCCTCGTGCCCAGCCTGGTTCCAGCACCATCAGCTGTTTCCGGGTAGTGTCAAGCTCACTGAGACGCCTATGCTTGCCCTGTCGTGTTGCGGTCGAGTTAGCCAACTCCAGGGTGCCTCCAGTTTAGGAGCTTCCTATGTGGGCTGCGTGAATTGGTAGTCAAGGCTGGTTCTGTAGTGCCAGTAGGCCAAGCTCCCCCTGTAGGACTGTTGGGGTTCGGTAACTGTGGCTGCCTCGTGGCCTAGCTGTTCTCTCCTCTCCTGTGGACCTTCGGGTCCACCACCTGGTTCCAGCACCGTCAGCTGGTTCCGGGCAGAGCCTTTGGCTTAGGTGCCTCCTCCTGGGTACCCGAGTTCCGCCAATGCCAGTCGGTCCTTGGTAGTGCTTTTAAGCGCGGGCACCTACAGCTTAGTAACCGGGTTCCAGCACCGTCAGCTGGTCCTCGGTGCCATTGGCTCTTGCACACTGGGGCAACGCATCCGGGTTCCAGCACCGCCAGCTGGTTCCCGGCAGTGTTTTTGTCACGGGTACTCCCTCGTGCCCAGCCTGGTTCCAGCACCGTCAACTGTTTCCGGGTAGTGTCAAGCTCACTGAGACGTCTATGCTTGCCCCGTCGTGTTGCGGTCGAGTTAGCCAACTCAAGGGTGCCTCCAGTTTAGGAGCTTCCTATGTGGGCTGCGTGAATTGGTAGTCAAGGCTGGTTCTGTAGTGCCAGTAGGCCAAGCTCCCCCTGTAGGACTGTTGGGGTTCGGTAACTGCGGCTGCCTCGCGGCCTAGCTGTTCTCTCCTCTCCTGTGGACCTTCGGGTCCACCACCTGGTTCCAGCACCGTCAGCTGGTTCCGGGCAGAGCCTTTGGCTTAGGTGCCTCCTCCTGGGTATCCGAGTTCCGCCAACGTCAGGCGGTCCTTGGTAGTGCTTTTAAGCGCGGGCACCTACAGCTTAGTAACCGGGTTCCAGCACCGTCAGCTGGTCCTCAGTGCCATTGGCTCTTGCACACTGGGGCAACGCATCCGGGTTCCAGCACCGCCAGCTGGTTCCCAGCAGTGTTTTTGTCACAGGTACTCCCTCATGCCCAGCCTGGTTCCAGCACCATCAGCTGTTTCCGGGTAGTGTCAAGCTCACTGAGACGCCTATGCTTGCCCCGTCGTGTTGCGTTCGAGTTAGCCAACTCCAGGGTGCCTTCAGTTTAGGAGCTTCCTATGTGGGCTGCGTGAATTGGTAGTCAAGGCTGGTTCTGTAGTGCCAGTAGGCCAAGCTCCCCCTGTAGGACTGTTGGGGTTCGGTAACTGCGGCTGCCTCGCGGCCTAGCTGTTCTCTCCTCTCCTGTGGACCTTCGGGTCCACCACCTGGTTCCAGCACCGTCAGCTGGTTCCAGGCAGAGCCTTTGGCTTAGGTGCCTCCTCCTGGGTATCCGAGTTCCGCCAACGCCAGGCGGTCCTTGGTAGTGCTTTTAAGCGCGGGCACCTACAGCTTAGTAACCGGGTTCCAGCACCGTCAGCTGGTCCTCGATGCCATTGGCTCTTGCACACTGGGGCAACGCATCCGGGTTCCAGCACCGCCAGCTGGTTCCCGGCAGTGTTTTTGTCACAGGTACTCCCTCGTGCCCAGCCTGGTTCCAGCACCGTCAGCTGTTTCCGGGTAGTGTCAAGCTCACTGAGACGCCTATGCTTGCCCCGTCGTGTTGCGGTCGAGTTAGCCAACTCCAGGGTGCCTCCAGTTTAGGAGCTTCCTATGTTGGCTGCGTGAATTGGTGGTCAAGGCTGGTTCTGTAGTGCCAGTAGGCCAAGCTCCCCCTGTAGGACTGTTGGGGTTCGGTAACTGCGGCTGCCTCGCGGCCTAGCTGTTCTCTCCTCTCCTGTGGACCTTCTGGTCCACATCCTGGTACCAGCACCGTCAGCTGGTTCTCGGCAGTGTCTTTTGCTCTTGTACCTTCTGCTCCCCATCCTGGTTCCAGTACCGTCAGCTGGTTCCGGGCAGAGCCTTTGGCTTAGGTGCCTCCTTCTGGGTATCCAAGTTCCACCAACGTCAGGTGGTCCTTGGTAGTGCTTTCACGCACGGGTACCTCCTGCTTAGTAACCGGGTTCCAGTAACGTCAGCTGGTCCTCGGTAGTTCCATTGGCTCTTGGACCTTCGGCTACCCATCCGGGTTCCAGTACCGTCAGCTGGTTCTCGGCAGTGTCTTTAGCTCTTGTACCTTCTGCTCCCCATCCTGGTTCCAGTAACGTCAGCTGGTTCCGGGCAGAGCCTTTGGCTTAGGTGCCACCTTATGGGTATCCGAGTTCCGCCAACGTCAGGCGGTCCTTGGTAGTGCTTTTTAGCACGGGTACCTCCTGCTTAGTAACCGGGTTCCAGTAACGTCAGCTGGTCCTCGGTAGTTCCATAGGCTCTTGAACCTTCGGGTAGCCATCCGAGTTCCAGTTCCATCAGCTGGTTCTTGGCATTTTCTCAGCCTTCTTGTACCTTCTGCTACATTTCCAAGTTGAAGACCCTAAAGTCGACGACCCGGAAGACCACCCCTAAGATGACGACGACACCAGAGACGACAACCAGTGAGATGACGACGACCCTGGAGATGACGACCCTAAAGACCACCCCGATGACGACGACGACGACGGCGGAGACGACGACCCTGGAGACGACGACATGGAAGACCTTGAAGCAGAAGAACAAGAGGCTGCAGAACAAAGAGCAGAAGAACATTAAGCATAACACTTAATATCAGAGCAAAAGATATTATCTAAATTATATGCAGAAGAAGACTAAGCAGTGTATGGGGGTGAGTCTGTTCCTCCTCGTGGTGCCCCTGGATAAAGCCTGATGCTGCAGGCCAAACTGAACAAATGTAACTTTTGTGACAGGCAGAACGGAAGGTGTAATCTTCAATAGAGTTAAGCGACCTTGACCTTTTTAGAGTCAAGCCAGGTTTCGCGAAACCCGACTATCTCAAAAGTCGAGTCGAGTGGAATCGGCCGATTATCGCGAAAAGTCGGGATCGACCGAAACACGAAACCCAATGCAAGTCAATGGGGGAGCAGAGTCGGCAGTGTGTAGAGGCCAGGAAAACATGTACAGAGCCCATTGTATTGGCAAAAACATCCATTCTTGCTACTGAAGCTTGTCAATAGTAATTTAGCTTATAAAAATTGTAAGGCATTTGAAATTGGGGGTCATTTGGCTAAAGTTGTGGGGGGTAGGGCTGGTTCAAGTAATTAGTGGGTCCAGGACATCTGGACCACGTCACGGCAGTGGAGCAGGGAGAGGTAAGTATTTCAACTTTGCAAGTGCTGTGATCCTGAGCAAGCAGGGGGGGCCCACTAGTTGGCATTGGCACTGGCACAGGGCCCCTCAAAGTACAGCGGTGTGTTTGCACGGCGGGGGCGCCTCCCACCGGCAGCAACACTTTTGCGTACCATGAGAGGCCCTGTGCCAGTGACGTCGCCAACTAGTATTCCTCCCCCCACCTGATGAAGGAACCTGCACTTTCATCTGAACCTTCCTCTTTGTCCCCGTGTAAGGTGGTATGGTATGCGGGAAGGGGGACCTGACTTTCAGCAGGGTCACAATCTTGCAGTGTAGCGTGCACGGGAAATGTTGCGTTATGGGTCAATGTACCAGCAGACTCATCTATCACTGGCTGGGCAATGGGCAGGATGAGGAGGAAACACAGATATAGGCCCAAAGAATAAAGTGGGCTAAATGCAGTTCAAAATTGGTAACACAGGACTAATCAGGGGGCATTGCAGTGGAGGACAACTGGAATGAGAGGCTGACACAGAGAGTAGGCCCAAATCAGTAAGTAGTCGAAATGCAGTTCAAAATTGGCAACAGTAGTAAACAGGCGGCACAGCTTTGTTCAGTGGAGGAGAATAGCAAGGAGTGGCAGACACCGATAGTAGGCCCCAACCCAACTAGTAGGCCAAATGCAGTCTAACATTAACAACTACTTAACGAGCACCTGAAAACGGAATTTCAGGACAGGAAACCAGGAGAACAGCAAGGAGCGGCAGACACCGATAGTAGGCCCCAAACCAACTAGTACGCCAAATGCAGTTGTTCCGTTTAACCACAATTTAATGAGAGCCTGAAGATAGAAGTTCAGGAAAGGCAACCTGGAGAACACCTTGGAGTGGAACACACCATCTCTCTACACCCCATACCCAATTTGTAGGCCTAATGCAGCGTAGTTTCCAACAACTACTAAACGAGAGCATGATGATCGAAGCATTGGCGAGGAAACCTGGGGAACACCTTGGAGTGGAACACACCATCTCTCTACAGTGGAACACACCATCTCTCTACACCCCATACCCAATTTGTAGGCCTAATGCAGCGTAGTTTCCAACAACTACTAAACGAGAGCCGGAAGATCGAAGCAATGGAGAGGAAACCTGGGGAACACCTTGGAGTGTAACACACCATCTCTCTACACCCCATACCCAATTTGTAGGCCTAATGCAGCGTAGTTTCCAACAACTACTAAACGAGAGCCGGAAGATCGAAGCAATGGAGAGGAAACCTGGGGAACACCTTGGAGTGTAACACACCATCTCTCTACACCTCATACCCAATTTGTAGGCCTAATGCAGCGTAGTTTCCAACAACTACTAAACGAGAGCCGGAAGATCGAAGCAATGGAGAGGAAACCTGGGGAACACCTTGGAGTGTAACACACCATCTCTCTACACCCCATACCCAATTTGTAGGCCTAATGCAGCGTAATTTCCAACAACTACTAAACGAGAGCCGGCAGATCGAAGCAATGGAGAGGAAACCTGGGGAACACCTTGGAGTGTAACACACCATCTCTCTACACCCCATACCCAATTTGTAGGCCTAATGCAGCGTAGTTTCCAACAACTACTAAACGAGAGCCGGAAGATCGAAGCAATGGAGAGGAAACCTGGGGAACACCTTGGAGTGGAACACACCATCTCTCTACAGTGGAACACACCATCTCTCTACACCCCATACCCAATTTGTAGGCCTAATGCAGCGTAGTTTCCAACAACTACTAAACGAGAGCCGGAAGATCGAAGCTCAGGAAAGGCAACCTGGGGAACACCTTGGAGTGGAACACACCATCTCTCTACACCCCATACCCAATTTGTAGGCCCAATGCAGCGTAGTTTCCAACAACTACTAAACGAGAGCCGGAAGATCGAAGCTCAGGAAAGGCAACCTGGGGAACACCTTGGAGTGTAACAAACCCTCTCTCTACACCACGGAAGGGCTGATTCTTAGGAAGGAAGGCTGTCGGAAAGAAGCAGGGCGCGTCCGAGGGTGATTATATTCTTATTAGGTATATACTCACCCTCGGACGCGCCCTGCTTCTTTATTTGTAATGAATGTTTATTTGCAATGTGGTTTTGACTTACTCTATTTTTTTGGTAAATAATGATTTTATTATTTTCATTGTTTTGCATCTTCTTGGCAATAATATAAAGAAGACGCGACAGGACAACACTCGGTGGATGCCATATCTGTGTTTAAAATTGAAAAAACCTTTCAGTTAACTACTTGCAGGAGAAAGTTATTGTAGCTGGTGGCCATTTTTAGTACTGTACCAGATTTTTGTTGTATGTGTTTGTTTTTAATGTTAAAATGTCTGCATTTGATATCTCTCCAGTATTTTCTTTTTTATAAGCAAAATACTTATTTTTATATTTTCTGATGTTGGTTCCAGGGGTACACGGGCAGCAGTGGTGTGGTCAGTGGAGGCCTAGTGGAAGGAGTGACCGCAGACAGGCATCGAAGGCCTAAAATAATAACACATGGCTGTAGGCAATTTTAAATTGGTTCCAGGGGTACACGGGCAGCAGTGGTGTGGTCAGTGGAGGCCTAGTGGAAGGAGTGACCGCAGACAGGCATCGAAGGCCTAAAATAATAACACATGGCTGTAGGCAATTTTAAATTGGTTACAGGGGTACACGGGCAGCAGTGGTGTGGTCAGTGGAGGCCTAGTGGAAGGAGTGACCGCAGACAGGCATCGAAGGCCTAAAATAATAACACATGGCTGTAGGCAATTTTAAATTGGTTCCAGGCGTACACGGGCAGCAGTGGTGTGGTCAGTGGAGGCCTAGTGGAAGGAGTCACCGCAGACAGGCATCGAAGGCCTAAAATAATAACGCATGGCTGTAGGCAATTTTAAATTGGTTCCAGGGGTACACGGGCAGCAGTGGTGTGGTCAGTGGAGGCCTAGTGGAAGGAGTCACCGCAGACAGGCATCGAAGGCCTAAAATAATAACACATGGCTGTAGGCAATTTTAAATTGGTTACAGGGGTACACGGGCAGCAGTGGTGTGGTCAGTGGAGGCCTAGTGGAAGGAGTCACCGCAGACAGGCATCGAAGGCCTAAAATAATAACACATGGCTGTAGGCAATTTTAAATTGGTTCCAGGGGTACACGGGCAGCAGTGGTGTGGTCAGTGGAGGCCTAGTGGAAGGAGTCACCGCAGACAGGCATCGAAGGCCTAAAATAATAACACATGGCTGTAGGCAATTTTAAATTGGTTCCAGGGGTACACGGGCAGCAGTGGTGTGGTCAGTGGAGGCCTAGTGGAAGGAGTCACCGCAGACAGGCATCGAAGGCCTAAAATAATAACACATGGCTGTAGGCAATTTTAAATTGGTTCCAGGGGTACACGGGCAGCAGTGGTGTGGTCAGTGGAGGCCTAGTGGAAGGAGTGACCGCAGACAGGCATCGAAGGCCTAAAATAATAACACATGGCTGTAGGCAATTTTAAATTGGTTCCAGGGGTACACGGGCAGCAGTGGTGTGGTCAGTGGAGGCCTAGTGGAAGGAGTCACCGCAGACAGGCATCGAAGGCCTAAAATAATAACACATGGCTGTAGGCAATTTTAAATTGGTTACAGGGGTACACGGGCAGCAGTGGTGTGGTCAGTGGAGGCCTAGTGGAAGGAGTGACCGCAGACAGGCATCGAAGGCCTAAAATAATAACACATGGCTGTAGGCAATTTTAAATTGGTTCCAGGGGTACACGGGCAGCAGTGGTGTGGTCAGTGGAGGCCTAGTGGAAGGAGTGACCGCAGACAGGCATCGAAGGCCTAAAATAATAACACATGGCTGTAGGCAATTTTAAATTGGTTACAGGGGTACACGGGCAGCAGTGGTGTGGTCAGTGGAGGCCTAGTGGAAGGAGTGACCGCAGACAGGCATCGAAGGCCTAAAATAATAACACATGGCTGTAGGCAATTTTAAATTGGTTCCAGGGGTACACGGGCAGCAGTGGTGTGGTCAGTGGAGGCCTAGTGGAAGGAGTCACCGCAGACAGGCATCGAAGGCCTAAAATAATAACACATGGCTGTAGGCAATTTTAAATTGGTTCCAGGGGTACACGGGCAGCAGTGGTGTGGTCAGTGGAGGCCTAGTGGAAGGAGTCACCGCAGACAGGCATCGAAGGCCTAAAATAATAACACATGGCTGTAGGCAATTTTAAATTGGTTCCAGGGGTACACGGGCAGCAGTGGTGTGGTCAGTGGAGGCCTAGTGGAAGGAGTGACCGCAGACAGGCATCGAAGGCCTAAAATAATAACACATGGCTGTAGGCAATTTTAAATTGGTTCCAGGGGTACACGGGCAGCAGTGGTGTGGTCAGTGGAGGCCTAGTGGAAGGAGTCACCGCAGACAGGCATCGAAGGCCTAAAATAATAACACATGGCTGTAGGCAATTTTAAATTGGTTACAGGGGTACACGGGCAGCAGTGGTGTGGTCAGTGGAGGCCTAGTGGAAGGAGTGACCACAGACAGGCATCGAAGGCCTAACATAACAAAAATGTCAATACAATGGTATTGTCAGTGGCAGGCATTGAAGGATGTCAGCGCATAGACTAAACATTGGTGGAGCTGTGAGATAATTTTGCAAGTGGTAGAGCACTGTTTGAGCTGGGGTGGGGGGAAACTGTCTTGTGGCCGGCGGTACAGGCCCAGGGCCCCTCATATTACAACGGTGTGTCTGACGTTGGGTGCGCACCACCACCGCCAGAGACACTTTATTGTACTAGGAGGGACCCAGTGGCAGTGCCGTCGACCAAAAGTGGGCTCACCCACCTCTTCAGACAAACTGCACTCTCACGGGTGCTGTCGCCAAGTGTCGATACCACGGCCCCGTGTGGGGAGTTTGGCCATTTAGTGAGGTGTAAACATGTCGTATGCTGGACAATCAGGTGCAGAAAATTACGAGATTGGAAAAGGCATTCAGAATAGTCCACAGGCAAGACGTTTTCATAGGAAAGCTAGGTGTCAGCCGGGCAAGGTGGGGCAAAAGATTTCGAAATCCAGTTGTGGTTCATTTTAATGAAGGTTAGATCATCTACATTTTGGGTAGCCAGACGAGTCCTTTTTTCTGTTAGTATTGAACCTGCAGCACTGAATACTCTTTCTGATAGGACACTAGCTGCCGGGCAAGCAAGCTCCTGCAATGCATATTCTGCCAATTCTGGCCAGGTGTCTAATTTTGATGCCCAGTAATCAAATGGGAATGACGGTTGAGGGAGAACATCGATAAGGGATGAAAAATAGTTTGTAACCATACTGGACAAATGTTGTCTCCTGTCACTTTGAATTGATGCTGCAGTACCTGTCCTGTCTGCGGTCATAGCAAAATCACTCCACAACCTGGTCAGAAAACCCCTCTGGCCAACGCCACTTCTGATTTCTGCCCCTCTAACTCCTCTGGTCTGCTGGCCCCTGCAGCTCGTGTGAGAACGATCACGGGCGCTGTGTGCAGGGAATGCCAGAAGCAAACGGTCAACAAGAGTTGATTGTTTGGTTGCTAATATTAGTTCCAAGTTCTCACGTGGCATTATATTTTGCAATTTGCCTTTATAGCGAGGATCAAGGAGGCAGGCCAACCAGTAATCGTCATCATTCATCATTTTAGTTATGCGTGTGTCCCTTTTGAGGATACGTAAGGCATAATCCGCCATGTGGGCCAAAGTTCCAGTTCTCAAATCTGCGGTTGTGCTTGGTTGAGGGGCAGTTTCAGGCAAATCCACGTCACTTGTGTCCCTCAAAAAACCAGAACCCGGCCTTGCCGTGCCACCAATTTCCAGTGGCCCCGGAAAAGCTTCCTCATTAAAAATATACTCATCCCCATCATCCTCCTCGCCCGCTACCTCGTCCTGTACACTGCCCTGGCCAGACAATGGCTGACTGTCATCAAGGCTTTCCTCTTCCTCAGCTGCAGACGCCTGATCCTTTATGTGCGTCAAACTTTGCATCAGCAGACGCATTAGGGGGATGCTCATGCTTATTATGGCGTTGTCTGCACTAACCAGCCGTGTGCATTCCTCAAAACACTGAAGGACTTGACACATGTCTTGAATCTTCGACCACTGCACACCTGACAACTCCATGTCTGCCATCCTACTGCCTGCCCGTGTATTACACATACATACACCTCCCACAAAAACATAACAGCCCGCCTCTGTTCACACAGTCTCTGAAGCATGTGCAGTGTTGAGTTCCACCTTGTTGCAACGTCTATGATTAGGCGATGCTGGGGAAGGTTCAAAGAACGCTGATAGGTCTGCATACGGCTGGAGTGTACGGGCGAACGGCGGATATGTGAGCAAAGTCCACGCACTTTGAGGAGCAGGTCGGATAACCCCGGATAACTTTTCAGGAAGCACTGCACCACCAGGTTTAAGGTGTGAGCCAGGCAAGGAATGTGTTTCAGTTGGGAAAGGGAGATGGCAGCCATGAAATTCCTTCCGTTATCACTCACTACCTTGCCTGCCTCAAGATCTACAGTGCCCAGCCACGACTGCGTTTCTTTCTGCAAGAACTCGGACAGAACTTCCGCGGTGTGTCTGTTGTCGCCCAAACACTTCATAGCCAATACAGCCTGCTGACGTTTGCCAGTAGCTGCCCCATAATGGGAGACCTGGTGTGCAACAGTGGCAGCTGCGGATGGAGTGGTTGTGCGACTGCGGTCTGTGGACGAGCTCTCGCTTCTGCAGGAGGACGAAGAGGAGGAGGAGGGGGTGCGAACGGCTACAGCCAATTGTTTCCTAGACCGTGGGCTAGGCAGAACTGTCCCAAACTTGCTGTCCCCTGTGGACCCTGCATCCACCACATTTACCCAGTGTGCCGTGATGGACACGTAACGTCCCTGGCCATGCCTACTGGTCCATGCATCTGTTGTCAGGTGCACCTTTGTGCTCACAGATTGCCTGAGTGCATGGACGATGCGCTCTTTAACATGCTGGTGGAGGGCTGGGATGGCTTTTCTGGAAAAAAAGTGTCGACTGGGTAGCTCGTAGCGTGGTACAGCGTAGTCCATCAGGGCTTTGAAGGCTTCGCTTTCAACTAACCGGTAGGGCATCATCTCTAACGAGATTAGTCTAGCTATGTGTGCGTTCAAACCCTGTGTACGCGGATGCGAGGCTAAGTACTTCCTTTTTCTAACCATAGTCTCATGTAGGGTGAGCTGGACTGGAGAGCTGGAGATCGTGGAACTAGCGGGGGTGCCGGTGGACATGGCAGACTGAGAGACGGTGGGAGATGGTATTGTTGCCACCGGTGCCCTAGATGCAGTGTTTCCTACTACGAAACTGGTGATTCACTGACCCTGACGCCTTTGGCCTGGCAAAGAAACCTGCACAGATACTGCAGGTGGTGCGGAAAATGGTGGCCCTACACTGCCGGAAGGGATGTTGCGTTGCTGACTAGCTTCATTGGCCGAGGGTGCTACAACCTTAAGGGACGTTTGGTAGTTAGTCCAGGCTTGCAAATGCATGGTGGTTAAATGTCTATGCATGCAACTTGTATTGAGACTTTTCAGATTCTGTCCTCTGCTTAAGGTAGTTGAACATTTTTGACAGATGACTTTGCGCTGATCAATTGGATGTTGTTTAAAAAAATGCCAGACTGCACTCTTTCTAGCATCGGATACCTTTTCAGGCATTGCAGACTGAGCTTTAACCGGATGGCCACGCTGTCCTCCAACAGGTTTTAGCTTTGCCACGCGTTTTGGGCAAGATACGGGCCCGGCAGATGGAACCTGTTGCGATGTTGATGCCTGCTGCTGCCCCTCCTCCTCCGCTTCAGAACTGCTGCCGCCTGCACCCTGTTCCCCCAATGGCTGCCAATCGGGGTCAAGAACTGGGTCATCTATTACCTCTTCTTGTAGCTCGTGTGCAACTTCGTCTGTGTCACTGTGTCGGTCGATGGTATAGCGTTCGTGATGGGGCAACATAGTCTCATCAGGGTCTGATTCTTGATCAGCACCCTGCGAGGGCAATGTTGTGGTCTGAGTCAAAGGACCAGCATAGTAGTCTGGCTGTGGCTGTGCATCAGTGCACTCCATGTCAGATTCAACTTGTAATGGGCATGGACTGTTAACTGCTTCACTTTCTAAGCCAGGGACGGTATGTGTAAAGAGCTCCATGGAGTAACCCGTTGTGTCGCCTGCTGCATTCTTCTCTGTTGTTGTTTTTGCTGAAGAGGACAATGAAGCGACTTGTCCCTGACCGTGAACATCCACTAACGACGCGCTGCTTTGACATTTACCAGTTTCACGAGAGGAGGCAAAAGAGCTAGAGGCTGGACAAGATAAGCCAAAACTTGGTCTTGCTGCTCCGGCTTTAAAAGCGGTTTTCCTACTCCCAGAAAAGGGAGCGTTCGAGGCCTTGTGTAGCCAGACGACGAACCTGGCTCCACAGCTCCAGACTTAGGTGCAATATTTTTTTTCCCACGACCAGCTGATGCTCCACCACTACCACTACCCTCATTACCAGCTGACAATGAACGCCCCCGGCCACGACCTCTTCCACCATACTTCCTCATTGTTTTAAAAACGTAAACAAACTAACGGTATTTGTTGCTGTCACACAAATTACACGGTGAGCTATAACTTCAGTATGATTTAGCTACCCCTTTACAGGTGAGTGAGACCACAACGAAAATCAGGCACAATGTTACACACTCTGTTGTTGGTGGCAACAAATGAGAGAGATGCCACACACGCAGGACTGTCACTGAAGCACAAATGTAAATATTAATCTCCCACTGATTTGATTTTTTTTTTTTTTTCAGGGAGACTTTAGGAAAAAAAAAAATAGAATAAAATGATTTTTTCAGGAAGAATTTAGAAACCAAAGAAAATAAAATGATTTTTTCAGGGAGAATTTAGAAAACAAATAAAACAAAAAAAGGCTTTCTATGGCCCACTGAGTGAGAGATGACGCACACAGGAGTCAGGAGTGGCACACAAGCCCAGAGGCCAATATTTATCTCCCACTGATTGATGTAGTGATTTTTTCAGGTAGATTTTGGAACCCAAATCAAGCTAAAAAAATAATAGGCTTTCTATGGCCCACAATTGGAGAGAGAGAGAGAGATGGCACACCCAGGAGTCAACACTGGCACACAAGCAGAAAGGGCAATATTAATCTCCCACTGATTTTTTTTTTTTTTTTTTTTTTCAGGGAGACTTTAGGAAAAAAAAAATAGAATAAAATGATTTTTTCAGGAAGAATTTAGAAACCAAATAAAATAAAATGATTTTTTCAGGGAGAATTTAGAAAACAAATAAAACAAAAAAAGGCTTTCTATGGCCCACTGAGTGAGAGATGACGCACACAGGAGTCAGGAGTGGCACACAAGCCCAGAGGCCAATATTTATCTCCCACTTTTTTTTTTTTGTTCCAGGGAAAATTTATAAACCCAATAAAAAAAATAATAAATAGGCTTTCTATGGCCCACTATCTGAGAGACAGAGAGAGATGGCACGCTTAGGACTGGCACACAAGCCCAAAGGCCAATATTAATCTCCCTTTTTTTTTAAGAGAGAATTTATAAAACCAAAAAAAAATAAATAAATAGGCTTTCTATGGCCCACTATTTGTGAGAGAGATGGCACGCTCAGGACTGGCACACAAGCCCAGAGGCCAATATTAATCCCCCACTTTTTTTTTTTTTTCCAGGGAAAATTTATAAACCCAATAAAAAAAATAAAAAATAAATAGGCTTTCTATGGCCCACTATCTGAGAGAGAGAGAGATGGCACGCTTAGGACTGGCACACAAGCCCAAAGGCCAATATTAATCTCCCACTGATTGATTTATTGATTTTTTCAGGTAGAATTTAGAACCCAAATAAAGCAAAAAAAAAAAAAAATGGCCTTTCTATGGCCCACTGAGTGAGTGATGATGCACACAGGAGTCAGGAGTGGCACACAAGCCCTGAGGCCAATATTTTTCTCCCACTGATTGATGTAGTGATTTTTTCAGGTAGATTTTAGAACCAAAATCAAGCAAAAAAATAAATAGGCTTTCTATGGCCTACTGAGTGAGTGATGATGCACACAGGAGTCAAGAGTGGCACACAAGCCCTGAGGCCAATATTTTTCTCCCACTGATTGATGTAGTGATTTTTTCAGGTAGATTTTATAACCCAAATCAAGCAAAAAAATAAATAGGCTTTCTATGGCCCACTGAGTGAGAGATGACACAGACAGGGATGGCACTCTAGCAGAAATGTCAATCTTAATCTCCCACAAAAAAAAAAAAAAAACAGGGAGTGTCCTTCAATTACTATCTCCCTGCAGTAATCTCAGCCAGGTATGGCAGGCAGCAATAAGGAGTGGACTGATGCACAAATTAAATAAAAAGTGTGTACAAACCAAAAAGATAGCTGTGCAGAAAGGAAGGAACAAGAGGATTTGTGCTTTGAAAAAAGCAGTTGGTTTGCACAGCGGCGTACACACAGCAATGCAGCTATCAGGGAGCCTTCTAGGGCAGCCCAATGAGCTACAGCGCTGAGGGGGAAAAAAAAAAATGTAGCTTCCACTGTCCCTGCACACCGAAGGTGGTGTTGGGCAGTGGAAATCGCTACAGCACAAGCGGTTTGGTGGTTAATGGACCCTGCCTAACGCTATACCTGCTTCTGACGAAGCGGCAGCAACCTCTCCCTAAGCTCAGATCAGCAGCAGTAACATGGCGGTCGGCGGGAACTCCCCTTTATAGCCCCTGTGACGCCGCAGACAGCAAGCCAATCACTGCAATGCCCTTCTCTAAGATGGTGGGGACCAGGACCTATGTCATCACGCTGCCCACACTCTGCGTTTACCTTCATTGGCTGAGAAATGGCGCTTTTCGCGTCATTGAAACGCGACTTTGGCGCGAAAGTCGCGTACCGCATGGCCGACCCCGCACAGGGGTCGGATCGGGTTTCATGAAACCCGACTTTGCCAAAAGTCGGCGACTTTTGAAAATGAACGACCCGTTTCGCTCAACCCTAGCTGCCGGGCAAGCAAGCTCCTGCAATGCATATTCAGCCAATTCTGGCCAGGTGTCTGATTTGGATGCCCAGTAATCAAATGGGAATGACGGTTGAGGGAGAACATCGATAAGGGATGAAAAATAGTTTGTAACCATACTGGACAAATGTTGTCTCCTGTCACTTTGAATTGATGCAGCAGTACCTGTCCTGTCTGCGGTCATAGCAAAATCACTCCACAACCTGGTTAGAAAACCCCTCTGTCCAACGCCACTTCTGATGTGTGCACCCCTAGCACTCCTGGTCTGCTGCCCCCTGGAGCTCGTGTGAGAACGATCACGGGCGCTGTGTGCTGGGAATGCCTGAAGCAAACGGTCAACAAGAGTTGATTGTTTGGTTGCTAATATTAGTTCCAAGTTCTCATGTGGCATAATATTTTGCAATTTGCCTTTATAGCGAGGATCAAGGAGGCAGGCCAACCAGTAATCGTCATCGTTCATCATTTTAGTAATGCGTGTGTCCCTTTTGAGGATACGTAAGGCATAATCCGCCATGTGGGCCAAAGTTCCAGTTGTCAAATCTGCGGTTGTGATTGGTTGAGGGGCAGTTTCAGGCAAATCTACGTCACTTGTGTCCCTCAAAAAACCAGAACCCGGCCTTGCCACGCCACCAATTTCCAGTGCCCCCGGGAAAGCTTCCTCATTAAAAATATACTCATCCCCATCATCCTCCTCGTCCTCCACCTCCTCTTCACCCGCTACCTCGTCCTGTACACTGCCCTGACCAGACAATGGCTGACTGTCACCAAGGCTTTCCTCTTCCTCTGGTGCAGACGCCTGATCCTTTATGTGCGTCAAACTTTGCATCAGCAGACACATTATGGGGATGCTCATGCTTATTATGGCGTTGTCTGCACTAACCAGCCGTGTGCATTCCTCAAAACACTGAAGGACTTGACACATGTCTTGTATCTTCGACCACTGCACACCCGACAACTCCATGTCTGCCATCCTACTGCCTGCCCGTGTATGTGTATCCTCCCACAAAAACATAACAGCCCGCCTCTGTTCGCACAGTCTCTGAAGCATGTGCAGTGTTGAGTTCCACCTTGTTGCAACTTCTATGATTAGGCGATGCTGGGGAAGGTTCAAAGACCGCTGATAGGTCTGCATACGGCTGGAGTGTACAGGTGAACGGCGGATATGTGCGCAAAGTCCACGCACTTTGAGGAGCAGGTCGGAGACACCAGGTTAAGTTTTCAATAAGCACTGCACCACCAGGTTTAAGGTGTGAGCCAGGCAAGGAATGTGTTTCAGTTGGGAAAGGGAGATGGCAGCCATGAAATTCCTTCCATTTTCACTCACTACCTTGCCTGCCTCAAGATCTACTGTGCCCAGCCACGACTGCGTTTCTTGCTGCAAGAACTCGGACAGAACTTCCGCGGTGTGTCTGTTGTCGTCCAAACACTTCATAGCCAATACAGCCTGCTGACGCTTGCCAGTAGCTCCCCCATAATGGGACCACTGGTGTGCAACAGTGGCAGCTGCGGACGGAGTGATTGGGCGACTGCGATCTGTCGGCGAGCTCTCGCTTCTGCAGGAGGACGAGGAGGAGGAGGAGGGGGTGCGAACGCCTACAGCCAACTGTTTCCTAGACCGTGGGCTAGGCAGAACTGTCCCGAAATTGCTGTCCCCTGTGGACCCTGCATCCACCACATTCACCCAGTGTGCCGTGATGGACACGTAACGTCCCTGGCCATGCCTACTGGTCCATGCATCTGTAGTCAGGTGCACCTTTGTACTCACAGATTGCCTGAGTGCATGGACGATGCGCTGTTTAACATGCTGGTGCAGGGCTGGGATGGCTTTTCTGGAAAAAAAGTGTCGACTGGGTAGCTTGTAGCGTGGTTCAGCGTACTCCATCAGGGCTTTGAAAGCTTCGCTTTCAACTAAACGGTAGGGCATCATCTCTAACGAGATTAGTCTAGCTATGTGGGCGTTCAAACCATGTGTACGCGGATGCGAGGATAAGTACTTCCTTTTTCTAACTAGAGTCTCATGTAGGGTGAGCTGGACTGGAGAGCTGGAGATCGTGGAACTAGCGGGTGTGCCGGTGGACATGGCAGACTGAGAGACGGTTGGAGACGGTATTGTTTCCGCCGGTGCCCTAGATGCAGTATTACCTCCAACTAAACTGGTGATTCCCTGACCGCTTTGGGCTGGCAAAGAAACCTGCACAGATACTGCCGGTGGTGAAGAAAATGGTGGCCTTACAGTGACGGAAGGGATGTTGCGTTGCTGAGTAGCTTCATTGGCCGAGTGTGCTACAACCTTAAGGGACGTTTGGTAGTTAGTCCAGGCTTGCAAATGCATGGTGGTTAAATGTCTATGCATGCAACTTGTATTGAGACTTTTCAGATTCTGACCTCTGCTTAAGCTAGTTGAACATTTTTGACAGATGACTTTGCGCTGATCAATTGGATGTTGTTTAAAAAAATGCCAGACTGCACTCTTCCCAGCATCAAATCCCTTTTCAGGAATTGCTGACTGAGCTTTAACCGGATGGACACGCTGTCCTCCAACATTTTTTTGCTTTGCCACGCGTTTTGGGCCAGATACAGGCCCGGCAGATGGAACCTGTTGCGATGTTGATGCCTGCTGCGACCCCTCCTCCTCCGCTTCAGAACTACTGCCGCCTGCACCCTGTTCCCCCAATGGCTGCCAATCAGGGTCGACAACTGGGTCATCTATAACCTCCTCTTCTAGCTCGTGTGCAACTTCGTCTCTGTCACCGTGTAGGTCGGTGGTATAGCATTCGTGACGGGGCAACATAGTCTCATCAGGGTCTGATTCTGGATCAGTACCCTGAGAGGGCAATGTTGTGGTCTGAGTCAAAGGACCAGCATAGTAGTCTGGCTGTGGCTGTGCATCAGTGCACTCCATGTCAGAATCTACTTGTAATGGGCATGGCCTGTTAACTGTTTCACTTTCAAAGCCAGGGACGGTATGTGTAAACTGCTCCATGGAGTAACCGTTGTGTCGCCTGCTGCATCCTTCTCTCTTGTTGTTGTTTTTGCTGAAGAGGACAAGGAAGCGACTTGTCCCTGACCGTGAACATCCACTAATGACGCGCTGCTTTTAGATTTGCCAGTTTCAGAAGAGGAGGCAAAAGAGCTAGAGGCTGAGTCAGCAAGGTAAGCCAAAACTTGCTGTTGCTGCTCCGGCTTTAAAAGCGGTTTTCCAACTCCCAGAAAAGGGAGCGTTCGAGGCCTTGTGTAGCCAGACGACGAACCTGGCTCCACAGCTCCAGACTTAGGTGGAATAATTTTTTTCCCACGACCACCTGATGCTCCACTACCACTACATTCATTACCAGCTGAAAATGAACGCCCACGGCCACGACCTCTTCCACCAGACTTCCTCATTGTTTTCAAAACTTAACCAAAGTAACTTTATTTGTTGCTGTCAGACAACTTACACGGTGAGCTATAAGTTCAGTATGATATCGATATCCCTTTACAGGTTGGTGAAACCGCAAGGAAAATCAGGCACAATGTTACACACTCTGTTTTCTGTGGCACAAAATCAGAGAGATGCCACACACGCAGGACTGTCACTCAAGCACAAATGTCAATATTAATCTCCCACTGTTTTTTTTTTTCAGGGAGACTTTAGAAACTAAATTAAATAAAATGATTTATTCAGGAAGAATTTAGAAACCAAATAACATAAAATGATTTTTCCAGGGAGAATTTAGAAACCAAAAAAAAATAAAGGAAATAGCTTTTCTATGGCCCAGTGCTCACTATTTGAGAGAGAGAGATGGCACACCCAGGAGTCAGGAGTGGCACACAAGCAGAAAGGTCAATATTAATCTCCCACTGCCTTTTTTTTTCTCAGGGAGACTTTAGAAACAAAATGCAATAAAATGATTTATTAAGGAAGAATTTAGAAACAAAATAAAATAAAATGATTTTTGCAGGTAGAATTTAGAAACCAAACCAAATCAAACGAAAAAAAAAAATATGCTTTCTATGGCCCACTGAGTGAGAGATGCAACACACAGAAGTCAGGAGTGGCACACAAGCCCAGAGGCCTATATTTATCTCCCACTGATTGATTGATTGATTTATTATTTCAGGTAGAATTTAGAAACCAAATAAAAAAAAAATAGGCTTTCTATGGCCCAGTGACTGCCCACTAGTTGAGAGAGAGAGAGATGGCACACCCAGGAGTCAGGAGTGGCACACAAGCAGAAAGGGCAATATTAATCTCCCACTGATTTTTTTTTATTTTTTCTGGGAGTATTTAGAAACCCAATAAAAAAAAAATTAAGAAGCTTTCTATGGCCCACTATTTGAGAGAGAGATGGCACAATCAGGACTGGCACACAAGCCCAAAGGCCAATATTAATCTCCCACTGTATTTTTTTTTTTCTGGGAGTATTTAGAAACCCAATAAAAAAAAATTAAGAGGCTTTCTATGGCCCACTATTTGAGAGAGAGATGGCACACTCAGGACTGGCACACAAGCCCAAAGGCCAATATTAATCTCCCACTGTATTTTTTTTTATCAGGGAGAATTTATAAACCCCACAAAAACAATACAGAAAAATGAAAAGGCTTTCTATGGCCCACTATGTAAGAGAGATGGCACACACAGGGATGGCACTCTAGCAGAAATGCCAAATTGCCAATCTTAATCTCCCACCCAAAAAAAAAAAACAGGGGCTGTCCTACAATTACTATCTCCCTGCCTGCAGTAATCTCAGCCAGGTATGGCAGGCAGCAATAAGGAGTGGACTGATGCACAAATTAAATAAAAAGTGTGGACAAACAAAAAAGATAGCTGTGCAGAAAGGAAGGAACAAGAGGATTTGTGCTTTAAAAAAAGCAGTTTTGCACAGCGGCGTACACACAGCAATGCAGCTATCAGGGAGCCTTCTAGGGCAGCCCAATGAGCTACAGCGCTGAGGAAAAAAAAATATATATTTTGCCTCCACTGTCCCTGCAAACCGAAGGTGGTGTTGGACAGTGGAAATCGCTACAGCACAAGCGGTTTTGTGGTTAATGGACCCTGCCTAACGCTATCCCTGCTTCTGACGAAGCGGCAGCAACCTCTCCCTATGCTCAGATCAGCAGCAGTAAGATGGCGGTCGGCGGGAACGCCTCTTTATAGCCCCTGTGATGCCACAGACAGCAAGCCAATCACTGCAATGCCCTTCTCTAAGATGGTGGGGACCAGGACCTATGTCATCACGCTGCCCACACTCTGCGTCCACCTTCATTGGCTGAGAAATGGCGCTTTTCGCGTCATTGAAACGCGACTTTGGCGCGAAAGTCGCGTACCGCATGGCCAACCCCACACAGGGGTCGGGTCGGGTTTCATGAAACCTGACTTTGCCAAAAGTCGGCGACTTTTGAAAATGAACGACCCGTTTCGCTCAACCCTAATCTTCAAACTTTTATAGACAACAACTATGGGAATGCCTGTCACAAATGAGAATATGATGAAGAAGTAGGATAGGAAGAATAATAACAGTTGAATAAAATGAATATGTGGAATAGGAAGAATAATAGTTGAATAAAATGAATATGAAGAATGTAATAAAAAAAAAATAGGTAGAAGATGAAGAAGAAGATGAATAAAGTGAAGAAGAAGTTGATGTCAAAGATGCTGATGATGATGAAGATGAAAGTGTGGGAAGAGTAAAAAAGAAAAATAAGGGGAAGGGCGTGGAATAGTGAAACATCAATATCTGACAAAATAAAAAAATGTTTTACATAGTCAATATCTTTGCCACTCCTAACGTCTTAAAAAAAAAAAATCATGCTATTCTATTTGATTGGGCTAAACTTCTATGACTTTAATGTCTCCGCCACCTCCCCAAATACATCCTGCATTATTCTTAGTTGTTTTCCTTCATGTAGAATGAACCTACAAGGAAAGAAAGGGTTTATTTTAATTCCGATATTTTGGTCCCATTGACTTGCATTGGGATCGGGTATCGGTATCGGCGATATCCGATATTTTTTGAATATCGGCCGATCCAATCCGATACCGATACTTTCCGATATCGGAAGGTATTGCTCAACACTACTAACGGGCATGAAACACATTTTGGTAATTGGTGGTGGCTTAACGACTAATCATTGTTGGCTGTATCCTGAATCTCATACCTCCCATAGCCACCGCTGTTATTAATCATGTATGTTCCCATTCCTGTCATCACCATGCCCCTTTTCCTGATCACTTCATCCAACGATTCGTCCACCATATTTTTACTAAAAACCTGCTCCTTCCCAGCCGCAACTGTGTAGGAGACCACTTTACAGTTTTGCCTACACTGCATGGGCGTCCCCAATTATGCAGGTATCAGCACACTGTACATGTCCAGGTACTCCAGTTTTAGCATCTGTCTTAGGCATGTTTCTCTGGTCTTATATAGTGATTTACACTATGTAGTAACTCTAGTTTCAGCCAGACCTTCAAGTGGCCACTTTTCAAGGTTGGATGAAACTGAGATATCATGGAGTCATCAGACGATGGGCCATAAACCCCTAGAAAATAAAAGCCACAAGGATTTAGATCAAACCACCACAGGCATAGTTTCAGTAAAGGTACCGTCACACTAAACGACGCTGCAGCGATCCAGACAATGATCCGGATCGCTGCAGCGTCGCTGTTTGGTCGCTGGAGAGCTGTCACACAGACAGTTCTCCAGCGACCAACGATGCCAGTAACCAGGGTAAACATCAGGTTACTAAGCGCAGGGCCACGCTTAGTAACCCGATGTTTACCCTGGTTACCATCCTAAAAGTAAAAAAAAACAAACACTACATACTTACCTTTAGCTGTCTGTCCCTGGCGCTCTGCTTCCTGCACTGGCTGTGACCACAGCAGCCGGAAAGCAGAGCGGTGAAGTCACCGCTCTGCTTTCCGGCCGCTGTGCTCACAGTGAGTACAGAGAAGCACAGCGCCAGGGGACAGACAGCGGAAGGTAAGTATGAAGTGTTTTTTTTTTTTACTTTTAGGATGGTAACCAGGGTAAACATCGGGTTACTAAGCGCGGCCCTGCGCTTAGTAACCCGATGTTTACCCTGGTTACCAGCGAAGACATCGCTGAAGCGGCGTCACACACGCCGATTCAGCGATGTCAGCGGGAGAACCAGCGACCAAATAAAGTTCTGGCCTTCTAGCCCCAACCAACGACATCACAGCAGGATCCGATCGCTGCTGCGTGTCACACTGAACAATATCGCTAGCCAGGATGCTGCAACATCACGGATCGCTAGCGATATCGTTTAGTGTGAAGGTACCTTAAAGCTTAATGTTTTACAATGACAAACAGCAAACATATAGAGGCTTAGAACTGTTTGTGAAGTGAATAAACATTTCTCAAGATTATGTCACTATCAGTATTGTCTGTCACATCTGTAAATGTTTTACAAGAAATGCAGCTATGTGATTGTCTGAATGCATTCAGTATACAGTATTTTAATCTGGATTCCAAATCGCCATTGGTATATTCGCCATTTGTACATTTGAAGCAGCCAAAGTTATGGCTCTCAAGGAGAGAAAGTAATATAGTGGACAAAGAAATATTTTTATTTTTGAGCCAAAACTACTGAGCCAAACTAACAGCATTGCTTTTTCAAATTTATATGAAGTGCATTGTGTCCAATGTCAGCAACCAGGCAACACAAAAAGGAGCTTTTTAAGTGATCTCTTTAAGGTACACAAATGTTATCAAGTCTTTGCCAACAAGGATGTTTTCACCAATGGGGGTACCTTTTTTAAAAATATACTGTTGCCATCAGAGCCCCCCTTGACCAAACTTCACCGGCCTATGACAGTACAGAGCATGTTCACCCTGGTGATCTAGTGGCAGTTAACCCCTTCAAGACCTATGACGCCACGTAGGCATCATAGAAGTCGATGCCAATCCGACCTGTGACGCCTATGTGGCGTCATGGCGGGATCTCGTCCCTGCGGGTCGGGTGACCGGGTCATTGAAATGTCACCCGACCTGCAGGTACAGGGGGACCTGTACTTGACTCCGGGGGGTGGCTTTGCCCCCCGGGTCTATGATAGCTCCGGGTGACCTTTTTATCACCCCCTCCAGCTCTGATTGGAGCTAGCGTCCATGTGACGCTAGCTCTCCTATCAGATCTAGAGGGGCGGAGTAAAACATGTATGCCCTTGTTCTCCAGCCTCTTCCCGTCCCTGGAAGCTGGAGAATGAGGTCCCTGCTCTCAGGTCTGCCACCGATCGCCGCTGCTGCTACCGCTGCTGCTACCGCTGCTCCTGCTGCCGCTGCTCCTGCTACCGCTGCTCCTGCTACCGCTATAAGGTATTCCCCTCTATGCCGTTCAATTCCACTTCCGCTCCCTCCCCTGACCTCAGCTCTCTGCCCCCTGATCACCCACCCCCCGATCTTACCCCATGCCCCCCTGATCACCCCCCCTGCTGCTGCCAGCTCCCCCAGCTCCTGACAGCCCCCTCCGGCCCACTGGTGATCACCCCATGATCACTCCCTGCCCCCCTGATCACCCCCTGCTGCTGCCGCAGATTTCATCTGCTGCTGCTGCATCGCCTCTGCACCCCCACGCCTGACAGCCCCCTCCTGCTCCCCGGAGATCACCCCCTGCCCCTCTGATCACCCGTTGACTCCGTAGAAATGATGAAATATTGGGGACTGGTCCTTCACATGGGGATTGTGAAGAAACCAGAAATTCGCGAATACTGGAGTACCATATGGCATGGTTATGATTCGCAAGCGTTTTGAGGTGATTCATAAGGTTCTTCATTTTAGGGACAATACGGACATCCTTCTCCGCGACTTTACGGACAATACGAACTTCCTTTAGACTGTTCAAAATTCATCCGGTCATCGAACACTTCAGCAACAAGTTTGCTGAAGTGTACATTCTCAAAAGGGAAATTTGTGTGGATGAATCCCTCATCCACTTCAAAGGGAGGCTTCAGTTCCATCAGAACCTGCCCAGCAAGAGGGCGAGGTATGGGATTAAGCTCTATAAGCTCTGTGAGAGTACCTCAGGGTCAGGGCCGGACTGGGACTAAAATTCAGCCCTGGCATTTGAAGTTACACAGGCCCGCTTGGTGACTGTATAATATCTTTGTACACTTGTAGGCAGGGCCGGTTTTAGGCAAATTGGGGCCCTAGGCAAAGTTTAAAATGGGGCCCCAAATGCTAACATATTGCACATCATACAAAAGCATTTCGGTTGTATTTACATGCGCTGAGTTCAGGCCGCTAAATGAGTTTGATCAACAATACTGAAGTTGTTCAACACTTGTTTCCCGGCCTCTTTCCACCAGCTGAGGAATAATGATGGGACAGAGCGATTACTAATAGATCACTAACAGATCACCATACAGTATCATGTTATCAGCAGCACATCTACAGTAGGGTTGAGTGAAACGGATTGGTCATTGTTACAGAACCCCCCAGCACCAAGAATATGTTATGCAGTATATGTATGTATAATAGTTTCCATGTGAAATGCATCAGTCCACAGGCTGTGCCCCTGGACAAGAGATTCTCTTTCTGACCTCCCCCACCTTTGTAATTCCAACAGTAAATATCGGCAGGCTCCGGCCCCCTGCGGCTATTGTAATGTATGTCTGGCCTGCTGTTTTCCTATTGGCCTGCCCTGCGTATCTGCGTTATATATTCTGTTTGCTGTGAATAAAGTGTGTTCTTTAGACTGGAAATACATGGAGAAGCAGTCAGCTTTTATATGCTCTCATGTAATCAATAAATTCCTGCCAGCGTCCTTCATTCAGACTCCAGCCAAAGCAGAGTGGACCTCCTGAAACACGGGGTGGTGCTGAAAGAGGTACTACAGCCCAGTAGACCCCGTTACAGTCATTTTCATAAGTCGCCGACTTTTGGCAAAGTTGGGTTTCATGAAACCTGACCGGATCCCTGTGTAGGTGTCGGCCATGCTTTACGCGACCTTCGCGCCAAAGTCGCGTTTCATATGACGCGTTCAGCGCCATTTCTCAGCCAATGAAGGTGGACGCAGAGTGTGGGCAGCATGATGACATATGTCTCAGTCCCCACCATCTTAGAGAAGGGCATTACAGTGATTGGCTTGCTTTCTGCGGCGTCAAAGGGGCTATAAAGGGGCGTGCACGCCGACCGCCATCTTACTGCTGCTGATCTGAGCATAGGGAGAGGTTGCTGCCGCTTCGTCAGAAGCAGGGATAGCGTTAGGCAGGGAATATAAACCCCCAAACCGCTTGTGCTGTAGCGACTTCCACTGTCCAACACCACCTTTTCCTTGCAGGAACAGTGGAGGCTAGATTTCTGTGCATCAGCTCTGTAGCTTATTAGGCTGCCTTATAAGGCTCCCTGATAGCTGCATTGCTGTTTGTACGCCGCTGTGCAAACCAATGGTTTTTCTCAAAGCACAAATCCTGTTGTTCCTTCCTTTCTGCACAGCTATCTTGTTTGTTTGTCCACACTTTTGTATGCAGCAGTCCTTTTTATTGCTGCCTGCCATACTTTTCCGAGATTACTGTAGGGAGATAGTAATTGTAGTACAGTCCCTATATATATATATATATATATATATATATATATATATATGTATATATATATATATATATATATATATATACATATATATATATATATATATATATATATATATATATATATATATATCTTCAAGCCACTTTCTGCCCCTGAAACTGTGAAGTGTAAAACAGTGGGCCTGTATTTTTCTGCACTGTCCCACATCTAAAAAGGGAGATTTATATTGCAAATCTGTGTATCTGTGCCAGTCCACTCTGTGGTATCTGTCTGTCATTTTCTGCCACTGAAACAATACTGTAAAACAGTGGGCCAGATTTATTCACTAGTCTCCCATCAAAAAAAAAAAAGAATGGGAGATTAATATTGGCAAATCTGTGCATCTGTGCCAGTCCAGTCTGTGGTATCGGTCTGTCATTTTGTGCCATTGAAACAATACTGTAAAACAGTGGGCCAGATTTATTCACTAGTCTCCCATCAAAAAAAAAAAAAAGAAGGGGAGATAAATATTGGCAAATCTGTGTATCTGTGCCAGTCCAGTCTGTAGTATCGGTCTGTCATTTTGTGCCACTGAAACAATACTGTAAAACAGTGGGCCAGATTTATTCAATAGTCTCCTATCAAAAAAAAGAAGGGGAGATTAATATTGGCAAATCTGTGCCAGTCCAGTCTGTGGTATCGGTCTGTCATTTTGTGCCACTGAAACAATACTGTAAAACAGTGGGCCAGATTTATTCACTAGTCTCCCACCAAAAAAGAAAAGAAGGGGAGATTAATATTGGCAAATCTGTGCATCTGTGCCAGTCCACTCTGTGGTATCGGTCTGTCATTTTGTGCCACTGAAACAATACTGTAAAACAGTGGGCCAGATTTATTCACTAGTCTCCCATCAAAAAAAAAAAAAGAAGGGGAGATTAATAATGGCAAATCTGTGTATCTGTGCCCAGGGCTGCCACTAGAAATTTTGGGGCCCCATACTGGCAAAATTTTCGGGGCCCCCTTGAAACTCCGCCCAGGCTCCACCCCAGCCCCGCCTCCAGGCTCCACCCCAGCCCCGCCTCCAGGCTCCACCCCACGAACTGTCCACAGTCCCACCGCTCTCTCTTGGAAAATCTCCACTTCTCACCTATCACACATTAACAGTTCCCATCACCAGATCACACATATAGCCGGCAGCTTTTGTTTTGGCCAAAAGATTTTTTAAGCCGCCACCATAACACGGTAGACACTTTTGGCCGGGCCCTACTCTACTGTAACCTACTAAATATTTGTTAAAATATGCAATACAATTTAGGTATATTTTTATTTATTTTTCAATTTTTAAAATGACCTATAATACTACATACAAGGAACAAATACCACCGCACTATGACCAGATGACATATTACCACCACAGTGATCGAATAATATAAAATACAAGGAACAAATACCGCTACACCATGACCAGACCGCATATAACCACAAATGACTGAATACTACAATACTGATCAGTAATAAAAAAAAAAAAACCACAATACTATCACCAGCAGTTCCATTATGCACAGGAGATCTGTAATTAGTAAGCAGTGTCTGTGTACAGGTAATACAGTGATCACTGGTGACATTATACACAGGAGCTCTGTATATGATGTATAGGTAATACAGTGATCACTGGTGACATTGTACACAGGACTTCTGTATATAGTATACAGTGTATAGTGTCAGTGTATAGGTAACACTGACTCACCAGTGACGTCTCTAGGTGAAGTCCTTCATCTTTCATCCAGCACAGACCGCCATCACTTCATCCAGCCAGGACTCGTCTCTGCAGGAAATAAAACAGTTATCTCGAGTTCCGCTTGTAGAACACATTACTTAATTTTCCCAACTTCTACATTATACCACATGAAGAAGGCAACAGAGTATCTCTCTACACAGTAACAGGACCGCCCCCCCATTTAAAACAGTATACTCATAAAATAAAATAAATACATCACTGCAATAATAATATCCCTTAATTAGCCCCTATGGTAATATTCACCATCCTAGCCCCCGTGTGTCTCACTCCAGGCTCCAGCCATATGTTCTCCCATCCTGCCCTCATGAGTATCCATTCTGCCCCATATGATCTCCCCATCCTGCCCCATCTGTCTCCATTCTGCCCCATCTGTTTCCAATCCTGCCCCATCTGTGTCCAGCACTCTGCCCCATGTGTCCAGCACTCTGCCCCATCTGTGTCCAGCACTCTGCCCCATCTGTGTCCAGCACTCTGCCCCATCTGTGTCCAATCCTGCCCCATCTGTGTCCAGCACTCTGCCCCATCTGTGTCCAATCCTGCCCCATCTGTGTCCAGCACTCTGCCCAGTCTGTGTGCAATCCTGCCCCATCTGTGTCCAGCACTCTGCCCCATCTGTTTCCAATCCTGCCCCATCTCTGCCCCATCTCTGTCCAGCACTCTGCCCCATCTCTGTCCAGCACTCTGCCCCATCTCTGTCCAGCACTCTGCCCCATCTCTGTCCAACCCTGCCCCATCTCTGTCCAGCACTTTGCCCCATCTATGTCCAATCCTGCCCCTTCTGTGTCCAGCACTCTGCCCCATCTCTGTCCAATCCTGCCCCTTCTGTGTCCAGCACTCTGCCCCATCTCTGTCCAGCACTCTGCCCCATCAGTGTCCAGCACTCTGCCCCATCAGTGTCCAGCACTCTGCCCCATCAGTGTCCAGCACTCTGCCCCATCAGTGTCCAGCACTCTGCCCCATCAGTGTCCAGCACTCTGCCCCATCAGTGTCCAGCACTCTGCCCCATCTCTGGCCAGCACTCTGCCCCATCTCTGGCCAGCACTCTGCCCCATCTCTGGCCAGCACTCTGCCCCATCTCTGGCCAGCACTCTGCCCCATCTCTGGCCAGCACTCTGCCCCATCTCTGGCCAGCACTCTGCCCCATCTCTGGCCAGCACTCTGCCCCATCTCTGTCCAGCACTCTGCCCCATCTCTGACAGCACTCTGCCCCCCCTGTGTCCAGCTTTCTGTCCCCCGTGTCCAGCTTTCTGACCCCCCCTGTGTCCAGCTTTCTGACCCCCCCGTGTCCAGCTTTACTGCTCCCTCCCGTGTCCAGCTTTACCGCCCCCCACCCGTGTCCAGCTTTACCGCCTCCCCTCCCTGTGTCCAGCTTTACTGCTCCCCCCTCCCTGTGTCCAGCTTTACTGCCCCCCCCCCTGTGTCCAGCTTTACTGCCCCCCCCTGTGTCCAGCTTTACTGACCTGCCCCCCCCCCTCCGCATCGCCTCTCTCAAAAAAAAAAAAAAGTTCTGCTTACCTGCCGCGCTCCTCTCTCCACGCAGCTGCACCGTGCACTCGCCGGCGACTGACAATGACGTCAGACGCCGGCGACCTGCACGCTGCGGCTGGCGGCTGTTAACTATTGACGTGCGGGCCCGCATGTCAATAGCGTACAGCTGTAGCGCCGGCCGCCGCTAAGGGCCTGGTTCAGCCTGCGGCTGCCGGTAGGGGCCCGGTGAGCAGGTAAGAGGGGGCCCGATGCGGGCCCCCTCTGCTCACCGGGCCCCATACGCCAGTCACGGCTGTAATGCCCTGATGGCGGCCCTGTCTGTGCCAGTCCAGTATGTGGTATCGGTCTGTCATTTTGTGCCACTGAAACAATACTGTAAAACAGTGGGCCAGATTTATTCAATAGTCTTCCATATGAAAAAAAAAAGAAGGGGAGATTAATATTGGCAAATCTGTGCATCTGTTCCAGCCCAGTCTGTGGTATCTGTCTGTCATTTTCTGCCACAGAAAATATACTGTAATACAGTGGGCCAGATTTATTCACTAGTCTTCCATATGAAAAAAAAAAAAAGAAGGGGAGATTTTTATTTCCAGTGTGTGCATCTGCGTCAGTCCTGTTAGTGGCATATCTGTCAGCCACTGTCTGCCACTGAAACTGTACTGTAACACAGTGGGCCTTATTTTCCCTGCAGTCTCACACATCTACTGCATAAAGGGAGATTTAAATTCACAACAATTTTGCGTCCACCTTGTAACTGGTTTTACAGTACCAAATACCGTTTGTTAGTTTGTTTACATATTTCCAAGAATGAGGAAGTCTGGTGGAAGAGGTCGTGGCCGTGGGCGGTCATTGCCAGCTGGTAATGATGGTAGTGGTGGTGGAGCATCAGGTGGTCGTGGGAAAAGCAATATAGCACCTAAGTCTCGAGTTGTTCAGCCACTGTCATCGTCTGGCTACACAAGGCCTCGAACACTCCCTTTTCTGGGAGTAGGAAAACCGCTTTTAAAGCAGGAACAGCAGGAACAATTTTTGGCTTTCCTTGCTGACTCTGCCTCTAGCTCTTTTGCCTCCTCTTCGGAAAGTGCAAAATGTAAAAGCAGTGCGCCATCAGTGGATGTTCCCGGTCAGGGACAAGTCGCTTCCTTGCGTTCTTCACCCAGAACAACAGAGAAGGATGCGTCAGGCGACACAATGGGTTACTCCATGGAGCTCTTTACACATACCGTTCCTGGGTTAGAAAGGGAAATTGTTAACAGACCATGCCCATTACAAGATGAATTGGACATGGAGTGCACAGATGCACAGCCACAGCCAGATTATTATGCTGTTCCTTTGACTCAGATCACAACATTGCCCTCGCAGTGCACTGATCCAGAATCTGACCCAGATGAGACTATGGAGCCCGGTCACGAACGCTATAGCACCGGCTTACACGGTGACACAGAGGAAGGTGCACAGGACATAGAAGAGGAGGTCATAGATGACCCAGTTGTTGACCCTGATTGGCAGCCATTGGGGGAAGAGGGTGCAGCCGTCAGTAGCTCTGAAGCAGAGGAGGAGCCGCAGCAGGCATCAAGATCGCAACAGGTTCCATCTGGCACGCCCGTATCTGGCCAAAAATGTGTGGCAAAACCAAAACCAGTTGTAGGACAGTGTGGCCATCCGGTTAAAGTAGCTCAGTGTGCAATGCCTGAAAAGGTATCCGATAGTAGGAAGAGTGCAGTCTGGCATTTTTTTAACCAAGATCCAAATGATCAGTGCAATGTCATCTGTAAGAAATGCTCAAGAACCTTCAGCAGAGGTCAGAATGTTAAAAATCTAAATACAAGTTGCATGCGGAGACATTTATCCACCATGCACTTGCAAGCCTGGACTAACTACCAAACGTCCCTTAACGTTGTTGCACCCTCTCACAATGAAGCTAGTCAGCAATGCTACATCCCTTCCCTCACTGTAAGGGTACCGTCACACTATACCATTTCGATCGCTACGACGGTACGATTCGTGACGTTCCAGCGATATCGTTACGATATCGGTGTCTGACACGCAGCAGCGATCAGGGATCCTGCTGAGAATCGTACGTCGTAGCAGATTGTTTAGAACTTTCTTTCATCGCTGGATCTCCCGCTGTCATCGCTAGATCGGTGTGTGTGACACCGATCTAGCGATCTAGCGATGCGATCCAGCGATGCGTGCGCTTGTAACCAGGGTAAACATCGGGTAACTAAGCGCAGGACCGCGCTTAGTAACCCGATGTTTACCCTGGTTACAAGCGTAAAACTAAAAAAAAACAAACAGCACATACTTACATTCTGGTGTCCGTCAGGTCCCTTGCCGTCTGCTTCCCGCACTCACTGACTGCCGGCCGTAAAGTGAAAGTGAAAGCACAGCCGCTGTGCTCTGCTTTCACTTTACGGCCGGCAGTGCGGGAAGCAGACGGCAAGGGACCTGACGGACACCAGAATGTAAGTATGTGCTGTTTGTTTTTTTTTAGTTTTACGCTTGTAACTAGGGTAAACATCAGGTTACTAAGCGCGGTCCTGCGCTTAGTTACCCGATGTTTACTCTGGTTACCCAGGGACCTCGGCATCGTTGGTCGCTGGAGAGCTGTTTGTGTCACAGCTCCCCAGCGACCACACTACGATTTACCTACGATCACGGCCAGGTCATATCGCTGGTCGTGATCGTAGGTAAATCGTATAGTGTGACGGTACCCTAAGTCCACCTTTTACCACACCACCTGCAGCAAATGTGTAGGTTTCGTCGCAAGGCCAGAGCAGTCAGGGAATCACCAGTTTCTTGGTAGGAAACACTGTATGTAGGCCAACAGCAAGAATACCATCACCAACCCTCTCTCAGTCTGCCATGTCCACCATCACCCCCGCTAGTTCCACCATATGCAGCACTCCAGTCCAGTTCACCCTACAAGAGACTCTCATTAGGAAAAGGAAGTACTCATCCTCTCATCCGTGTACACAGGGTTTGAACGCCCACATTGCTAGACTAATCTCGTTAGAGATGATGCCCTACCGGTTAGTTGAAAGCGAAGCTTTCAAAGCCCTGATGGACTACACTGTACCACGCTACGAGCTACCCAGTCGACAATTCTTTTCGAGAAAAGCCATCCCAGCCCTCCACCAGCATGTTAAAGAACGCATTGTCCATGCTCTCAGGCAATCTGTGAGTAGAAAGGTGCACCTGACAACAAATGCATGGACCAGTAGGCATGGCCAGGGGCGTTACGTGTCCATCACGGCACACTGGGTTAATGTGGTGGATGCAGGGTCCACAGGGGACAGCAATATTGGGACAGTTCTGCCTAGCCCACATTCCAGGAAACAGTTGGCTGTAGGCATTCGCCCCCCCTCCCCCTCATCCTCCAGCAGAAGCGAGAGCTCGTCCGCAGACCGCAGTCGCACGACCTCTCCATCTGCAGCTGCCACTGTTGCACACGAGGTGTCCCATTATGGAACAGCTAGTGGCAAGCGTCAGCAGGCTGTATTGGCAATGAAGTGTTTGGGCGACAACAGACACACCGCGGAAGTTCTGTCCGAGTTCTTGCAGCAAGAAACTCAGTCATGGCTGGGCAGTGTACATCTTGAGGCAGGCAAAGTAGTGAGTCATAACGGAAGGAATTTTATGGCTGCCATAGCCCTTTCACAACTGAAACACATTCCTTGCCTGGCTCACACCTTAAACCTGGTCGTGCAGTCCAAAGACATACTGATAGGGATTCTAGATTGTGAGCCCCATCGGGGACAGTGATGATAATGTGTGCAAAACTGTAAAGCGCTGCGGAATATGTTAGCGCTATATAAAAATAAAGATTATTATTATTCCTGAAAAGTTATCCGGGGTTACCCGACCTGCTCCTGAAGGTGTGCAGACTTTGCTTGCACATCCGCCGTTCGCCTGTAGACTCCAGCCGTATGCAGAACCATCAGCGATCTTTGAACCTTCCCCAGCATCGCCTAATCATCGACGTTGCAACAAGGTGGAACTCCACAATGCACATGCTTCAGAGACTGTGCGAACAGAGGCGTGCTGTTATGTATTTGTGGGAGGATACACATACAAGGGCAATCAGTTGGATGGCAGACATGGAGTTGTCAGGTGTGCAGTGGTCGAAGCTACAAGACCTCTGTCAAGTCCTTCAGTGTTTTGAGGAATGCACATGGCTGGTTAGTGCAGACAACGCCATAATAAGCATGAGCATCCCCCTATAGCATCTGCTGATGCAAAGTTTGACGCACATAAAGGACCAGGCATCTGCAGCCGAGGACAAGGGAAGCCATGATGACAGTCAGCAATTGTCTGGTCAGGGAAGTCAACTGGACGAGGTGGCGGGCGAAGAGGAGGATAATGGGGATGAGTATTTTTTGGATGAGGAAGCTTCTCAGGGGGCAATAGAAACTGGTGTCGTTGCAAGGCCAGGTTCAGGGTTTTTGAGGGAGGCAAGTGACGTTGATTTGCCCGAAAGTGCTCCTCAACCCAGCACAAGCAGTGAATTGACAACTGGAACATTGGCCCACTTGGCGGATTATGCCTTGCGTATCCTAAAAAGGGACCCCCGCATTATAAAAATGATGACCGATGACGATTACTGGTTGGCCTGCCTCCTGGATGCATGCTATAAGGGGAAACTGCAAAACATCATGCCACATGAGAACCTTGAACAAATATTGGCAACCAAACAAGCAACTCTTGTTGACCGTTTGATTCAGGCATTCCCAGCACACAGCGCCGGTGATGGTTCTCACACGAGCTGCAGGGGGCAACAGGGCAGAGGTGTTAGAGGTGCACAAATCAGAAGTGGCGTTGGACTGAGGGGTTTTCTGACCAGGTTGTGGAGTGATTTCGCAATGACCGCAGACAGGACAGGTACTGCAGCATCAATTCAAAGTGACAGGAGAGAGCGTTTGTCCAGTATGGTTACTAACTATTTTTCCTCCCCTATTGATGTTCTCCCTTACCCGTCATTCCCATTTGATTACTGGGCATCCAAAATAGTGCGGGCTAGGCTTAAGGCCGGGGCAAAAGTGCGGGCTAGGCTTAAGGCCGGGGCACAAGTGCGGGCTAGGCTTAAGGCATGGGCACAAGTGCAGTGCTGGCTAGGATCAAGGCAGGGGGCACAAATGCTGGCTAGGCTTAGGGCATGGGCACAAGTGCCAGCTAGGCGTAAGGCCTGGGCACAAGTGCAGGCTAGGCTTAAGGCCTGAGCAAAAGTGCAGGCTAGGCTTAAGGCCTGGGCACAAGTGCGGGCTAGGCTTAAGGCATGGGCACAAGTGCAGTGCTGGCTAGGATCAAGGCAGGGGGCACAAGTGCTGGCTAGGCATATGGCAGGGGCACAAGTGCTGGCTAGGCATAAGGCAGGGGCACAAGTGCTGGCTAGGCATAAGGCAGGGGCACAAGTGCTGGCTAGGCATAAGGCAGGGGCACAAGTGCTGGCTAGGCATAAGGCAGGGGCACAAGTGCTGGCTAGGCTTTAGGCAGGGGCACAAGCACAAACTAAGCATAAGGCAGAGGCACAAGTGCAAGCTAGGCATAAGGCAGGGGCACGTATGCAGGCTAGGCTTAAGGCAGGGGCAAAAGTGATGGCTACACATAAGGCATACGGCTAACTCTTTGCACTCTTTGCATAAAGGGATAGGCACCCTTAGAGGTGAAGAGCTAGCTTTCACCCCTCTACTCTGTACTTTGTTGTACAGTGCGGAACCACTCCATAACCCCCATGCTCCAAGCGACCAGGCACATCTTGTCTGTCCTCCGTAAATGGGTAATGCCTTCGTCCCCAATTACAGTCGTGCATGTGCATTCAGACGGGACAAGAGCGAAAAGCGTAAAGCCTGCCCTGTGTGCATAACCAACATGAAGCTAAATACAAAAAAACAATAATGCAAGGGGCTCAAAATTGCTGGCTAGGCATAAGGCAGGGGCAAAAGTGCTGGCTAGGCATAAGGCAGGGGCACAAGTGCTGGCTAGGCATAAGGTAGGGGCACAAGTGCTGGCTAGGCATAAGGCAGGGGCACAAGTGCTGGCTAGGCATAAGGCAGGGGCACAAGTGCTGGCTAGGCATAAGGCCGGGGCACAAGTGCGGGCTAGGCTTAAGGCCGGGGCACAAGTGCGGGCTAGGCTTAAGGCCGGGGCACAAGTGCGGGCTAGGCTTAAGGCCGGGGCACAAGTGCGGGCTAGGCTTAAGGCCGGGGCACAAGTGCGGGCTAGGCTTAAGGCCGGGGCACAAGTGCGGGCTAGGCTTAAGGCCGGGGCACAAGTGCGGGCTAGGCTTAAGGCCGGGGCACAAGTGCGGGCTAGGCTTAAGGCCGGGGCACAAGTGCGGGCTAGGCTTAAGGCCGGGGCACAAGTGCGGGCTAGGCTTAAGGCCGGGGCACAAGTGCGGGCTAGGCTTAAGGCCGGGGCACAAGTGCGGGCTAGGCTTAAGGCCGGGGCACAAGTGCGGGCTAGGCTTAAGGCCGGGGCACAAGTGCGGGCTAGGCTTAAGGCCGGGGCACAAGTGCGGGCTAGGCTTAAGGCCGGGGCACAAGTGCGGGCTAGGCTTAAGGCCGGGGCACAAGTGCGGGCTAGGCTTAAGGCCGGGGCACAATTGCGGGCTAGGCTTAAGGCCGGGGCACAAGTGCGGGCTAGGCTTAAGGCCGGGGCACAAGTGCGGGCTAGGCTTAAGGCCAGGGCACAAGTGCAGGCTAGGCTTAAGGCCGGGGCACAAGTGCGGGCTAGGCTTAAGGCCGGGGAACAAGTGAAGGCTAGGCTTAAGGCCGGGGCACAAGTGCGGGCTAGGCTTAAGGCCGGGGCACAAGTGCGGGCTAGGTTTAAGGCCGGGGCACAAGTGCGGGCTAGACTTAAAGACGGGGCACAAGTACGGGCTAGGCTTAAAGCCGGGGCACAAGTGCGGGCTAGGCTTAAGGCCTGGGCACAAGTGAAGGCTAGGCTTAAGGCCGGGGCACAAGTGAAGGCTAGGCTTAAGGCCGGGGCACAAGTGCGGGCTAGGCTTAAGGCCGGGGCACAAGTGCGGGCTAGGATTAAGGCCGGGGCACAAGTGCGGGCTAGGCTTAAAGCCGGGGCACAAGTGCGGGCTAGGCTTAAGGCCTGGGCACAAGTGCGGGCTAGGCTTAAGGCCTGGGCACAAGTGCGGGCTAGGCTTAAGGCCTGGGCACAAGTGCGGGCTAGGCTTAAGGCCTGGGCACAAGTGCGGGCTAGGCTTAAGGCCTGGGCACAAGTGCGGGCTAGGCTTAAGGCCTGGGCACAAGTGCGGGCTAGGCTTAAGGCCTGGGCACAAGTGCGGGCTAGGCTTAAGGCCTGGGCACAAGTGCGGGCTAGGCTTAAGGCCTGGGCACAAGTGCGGGCTAGGCTTAAGGCCTGGGCACAAGTGCGGGCTAGGCTTAAGGCCTGGGCACAAGTGCAGTGCGGGCTAGGCATAAGGCAGGGGCACAAGTGCTGGCTAGGCATAAGGCAGGGGCACAAGTGCTGGCTAGGCATAGGGCAGGGGCACAAGTGCTGGCTAGGCATAGGGCAGGGGCACAAGTGCTGGCTAGGCATAAGGCAGGGGCACAATTGCTGGCTAGGCATAAGGCCGGGGCACAAGTGCGGGCTAGGCTTAAGGCCGGGGCACAAGTGCGGGCTAGGCTTAAGGCCTGGGCACAAGCGCGGGCTAGGCTTAAGGCCTGGGCACAAGTGCGGGCTAGGCTTAAGGCCTGGGCACAAGTGCGGGCTAGGCTTAAGGCCTGGGCACAAGTGCGGGCTAGGCTTAAGGCCTGGGCACAAGTGCGGGCTAGGCTTAAGGCCTGGGCACAAGTGCGGGCTAGGCTTAAGGCCTGGGCACAAGTGCAGTGCGGGCTAGGCATAGGGCAGGGGCACAAGTGCTGGCTAGGCATAGGGCAGGGGCACAAGTGCTGGCTAGGCATAGGGCAGGGGCACAAGTGCTGGCTAGGCATAGGGCAGGGGCACAAGTGCTGGCTAGGCATAGGGCAGGGGCACAAGTGCTGGCTAGGCATAAGGCAGGGGCACAAGTGCTGGCTAGGCATAAGGCCGGGGCACAAGTGCGGGCTAGGCTTAAGGCCGGGGCACAAGTGGGGGCTAGGCTTAAGGCCGGGGCACAAGTGCGGGCTAGGCTTAAGGCCGGGGCACAAGTGCGGGCTAGGCTTAAGGCCGGGGCACAAGTGCGGGCTAGGCTTAAGGCCGGGGCACAAGTGCGGGCTAGGCTTAAGGCCGGGGCACAAGTGCGGGCTAGGCTTAAGGCCGGGGCACAAGTGCGGGCTAGGCTTAAGGCAGGGGCACAAATGCTGGCTAGGCATAAGGCAGGGGTACAAGTGCTGGCTAGGCTTAAGGCAGGGGCACAAGTGCTGGCTAGGCATAAGGCAGGGGCACAAGTGCTGGCTAGGCATAAGGCAGGGGCACAAGTGCTGGCTAGGCATAAGGCAGGGGCACAAGTGCTGGCTAGGCATAAGGCAGGGGCACAAGTGCTGGCTAGGCTTAAGGCCGGGGCACAAGTGCGGGCTAGGCTTAAGGCCGGGGCACAAGTGCGGGCTAGGCTTAAGGCCGGGGCACAAGTGCGGGCTAGGCTTAAGGCCGGGGCACAAGTGCGGGGTAGGCTTAAGGCCGGGGCACAAGTGCGGGCTAGGCTTAAGGCCGGGGCACAAGTGCGGGCTAGGCTTAAGGCCGGGGCACAAGTGCGGGCTAGGCTTAAGGCCGGGGCACAAGTGAGGGCTAGGCTTAAGGCCGGGGCACAAGTGCGGGCTAGGCTTAAGGCCGGGGCACAAGTGCGGGCTAGGCTTAAGGCCGGGGCACAAGTGCGGGCTAGGCTTAAGGCCGGGGCACAAGTGCGGGCTAGGCTTAAGGCCGGGGCACAAGTGCGGGCTAGGCTTAAGGCCGGGGCACAAGTGCGGGCTAGGCTTAAGGCCGGGGCACAATTGCGGGCTAGGCTTAAGGCCGGGGCACAAGTGGGGGCTAGGCTTAAGGCCGGGGCACAAGTGCGGGCTAGGCTTAAGGCCGGGGCACAAGTGTGGGCTAGGCTTAAGGCCGGGGCACAAGTGAAGGCTAGGCTTAAGGCCGGGGCACATGTGCAGGCTAGGCTTAAGGCCGGGGCACAAGTGCGGGCTAGGATTAAGGCCGGGGCACAAGTGCGGGCTAGGATTAAGGCCGGGGCACAAGTGCGGGCTAGGCTTAAAGCCGGGGCACAAGTGCGGGCTAGGCTTAAGGCCTGGGCACAAGTGCGGGCTAGGCTTAAGGCCTGGGCACAAGTGCGGGCTAGGCTTAAGGCCTGGGCACAAGTGCGGGCTAGGCTTAAGGCCTGGGCACAAGTGCGGGCTAGGCTTAAGGCCTGGGCACAAGTGCGGGCTAGGCTTAAGGCCTGGGCACAAGTGCGGGCTAGGCTTAAGGCCTGGGCACAAGTGCGGGCTAGGCTTAAGGCCTGGGCACAAGTGCGGGCTAGGCTTAAGGCCTGGGCACAAGTGCAGTGCGGGCTAGGCTTAAGGCCTGGGCACAAGTGCAGTGCTGGCTAGGATCAAGGCAGGGGGCACAAATGCTGGCTAGGCTTAGGGCATGGGCACAAGTGCCAGCTAGGCGTAAGGCCTGGGCACAAGCGCAGGCTAGGCTTAAGGCCTGAGCAAAAGTGCAGGCTAGGCTTAAGGCCTGGGCACAAGTGCGGGCTAGGCTTAAGGCATGGGCACAAGTGCAGTGCTGGCTAGGATCAAGGCAGGGGGCACAAGTGCTGGCTAGGCATAAGGCAGGGGCACAAGTGCTGGCTAGGCATAAGGCAGGGGCACAAGTGCTGGCTAGGCATAAGGCAGGGGCACAAGTGCTGGCTAGGCATAAGGCAGGGGCACAAGTGCTGGCTAGGCATAAGGCAGGGGCACAAGTGCTGGCTAGGCTTAAGGCCGGGGCACAAGTGCTGGCTAGGCTTAAGGCCGGGGCACAAGTGCGGGCTAGGCTTAAGGCCGGGGCACAAGTGCGGGCTAGGCTTAAGGCCGGGGCACAAGTGCGGGCTAGGCTTAAGGCCGGGGCACAAGTGCGGGCTAGGCTTAAGGCCGGGGCACAAGTGCGGGCTAGGCTTAAGGCCGGGGCACAAGTGCGGGCTAGGCTTAAGGCCGGGGCACAAGTGCGGGCTAGGCTTAAGGCCGGGGCACAAGTGCGGGCTAGGCTTAAGGCCGGGGCACAAGTGCGGGCTAGGCTTAAGGCCGGGGCACAAGTGCGGGCTAGGCTTAAAGCCAGGGCACAAGTGCGGGCTAGGCTTAAGGCCGGGGCACAAGTGCGGGCTAGGCTTAAGGCCGGGGCACAAGTGCGGGCTAGGCTTAAGGCCGGGGCACAATTGCGGGCTAGGCTTAAGGCCGGGGCACAAGTGGGGGCTAGGCTTAAGGCCGGGGCACAAGTGCGGGCTAGGCTTAAGGCCGGGGCACAAGTGTGGGCTAGGCTTAAGGCCGGGACACAAGTGAAGGCTAGGCTTAAGGCCGGGGCACAAGTGCAGGCTACGCTTAAGGCCGGGGCACAAGTGCGGGCTAGGATTAAGGCCGGGGCACAAGTGCGGGCTAGGCTTAAAGCCGGGGCACAAGTGCGGGCTAGGCTTAAGGCCTGGGCACAAGTGCGGGCTAGGCTTAAGGCCTGGGCACAAGTGCGGGCTAGGCTTAAGGCCTGGGCACAAGTGCGGGCTAGGCTTAAGGCCTGGGCACAAGTGCGGGCTAGGCTTAAGGCCTGGGCACAAGTGCGGGCTAGGCTTAAGGCCTGGGCACAAGTGCGGGCTAGGCTTAAGGCCTGGGCACAAGTGCGGGCTAGGCTTAAGGCCGGGGCACAAGTGCGGGCTAGGCTTAAGGCCTGGGCACAAGTGCGGGCTAGGCTTAAGGCCTGGGCACAAGTGCAGTGCGGGCTAGGCTTAAGGCCTGGGCACAAGTGCAGTGCTGGCTAGGATCAAGGCAGGGGGCACAAATGCTGGCTAGGCTTAGGGCATGGGCACAAGTGCCAGCTACGCGTAAGGCCTGGGCACAAGTGCAGGCTAGGCTTAAGGCCTGAGCAAAAGTGCAGGCTAGGCTTAAGGCCTGGGCACAAGTGCGGGCTAGGCTTAAGGCATGGGCACAAGTGCAGTGCTGGCTAGGATCAAGGCAGGGGGCACAAGTGCTGGCTAGGCATAAGGCAGGGGCACAAGTGCTGGCTAGGCATAAGGCAGGGGCACAAGTGCTGGCTAGGCATAAGGCAGGGGCACAAGTGCTGGCTAGGCTTTAGGCAGGGGCACAAGCACAAACTAAGCATAAGGCAGAGGCACAAGTGCAAGCTAGGCATAAGGCAGGGGCACGTATGCAGGCTAGGCTTAAGGCAGGGGCAAAAGTGATGGCTACACATAAGGCATACGGCTAACTCTTTGCACTCTTTGCATAAAGGGATAGGCACCCTTAGAGGTGAAGAGCTAGCTTTCACCCCTCTACTCTGTACTTTGTTGTACAGTGCGGAGCCACTCCATAACCCCCATGCTCCAAGCGACCAGGCACATCTTGTCTGTCCTCCGTAAATGGGTAATGCCTTCGTCCCCAATTACAGTCGTGCATGTGCATTCAGACGGGACAAGAGCGAAGAGCGTAAAGCCTGCCCTGTGTGCATAACCAACATGAAGCTAAAAACAAAAAAACAATAATGCAAGGGGCTCAAAATTGCTGGCTAGGCATAAGGCAGGGGCAAAAGTGCTGGCGAGGCATAAGGCAGGGGCACAAGTGCTGGCTAGGCATAAGGCAGGGGCACAAGTGCTGGCTAGGCATAAGGCAGGGGCACAATTGCTGGCTAGGCATAAGGCAGGGGCACAAGTGCTGGCTAGGCATAAGGCAGGGGCACAAGTGCTGGCTAGGCATAAGGCAGGGGCACAAGTGCTGGCTAGGCATAAGGCAGGGGCACAAGTGCTGGCTAGGCATAAGGCCGGGGCACAAGTGCGGGCTAGGCTTAAGGCCGGGGCACAAGTGCGGGCTAGGCTTAAGGCCGGGGCACAAGTGCGGGCTAGGCTTAAGGCTGGGGCACAAGTGCGGGCTAGGCTTAAGGCCGGGGCACAAGTGCGGGCTAGGCTTAAGGCCGGGGCACAAGTGCGTGCTAGGCTTAAGGCCGGGGCACAAGTGCGGGCTAGGCTTAAGGCCGGGGCACAAGTGCGGGCTAGGCTTAAGGCCGGGGCACAAGTGCGGGCTAGGCTTAAGGCCGGGGCACAAGTGCGGGCTAGGCTTAAGGCCGGGGCACAAGTGCGGGCTAGGCTTAAGGCCGGGGCACAAGTGAAGGCTAGGCTTAAGGCCGGGGCACAAGTGCAGGCTAGGCTTAAGGCCGGGGCACAAGTGCGGGCTAGGATTAAGGCCGGGGCACAAGTGCGGGCTAGGATTAAGGCCGGGGCACAAGTGCGGGCTAGGCTTAAGGCCTGGGCACAAGTGCGGGCTAGGCTTAAGGCCTGGGCACAAGTGCGGGCTAGGCTTAAGGCCTGGGCACAAGTGCGGGCTAGGCTTAAGGCCTGGGCACAAGTGCGGGCTAGGCTTAAGGCCTGGGCACAAGTGCGGGCTAGGCTTAAGGCCTGGGCACAAGTGCGGGCTAGGCTTAAGGCCTGGGCACAAGTGCGGGCTAGGCTTAAGGCCTGGGCACAAGTGCGGGCTAGGCTTAAGGCCTGGGCACAAGTGCAGTGCGGGCTAGGCTTAAGGCCTGGGCACAAGTGCAGTGCTGGCTAGGATCAAGGCAGGGGGCACAAATGCTGGCTAGGCTTAGGGCATGGGCACAAGTGCCAGCTAGGCGTAAGGCCTGGGCACAAGCGCAGGCTAGGCTTAAGGCCTGAGCAAAAGTGCAGGCTAGGCTTAAGGCCTGGGCACAAGTGCGGGCTAGGCTTAAGGCATGGGCACAAGTGCAGTGCTGGCTAGGATCAAGGCAGGGGGCACAAGTGCTGGCTAGGCATAAGGCAGGGGCACAAGTGCTGGCTAGGCATAAGGCAGGGGCACAAGTGCTGGCTAGGCATAAGGCAGGGGCACAAGTGCTGGCTAGGCATAAGGCAGGGGCACAAGTGCTGGCTAGGCATAAGGCAGGGGCACAAGTGCTGGCTAGGCTTAAGGCCGGGGCACAAGTGCTGGCTAGGCTTAAGGCCGGGGCACAAGTGCGGGCTAGGCTTAAGGCCGGGGCACAAGTGCGGGCTAGGCTTAAGGCCGGGGCACAAGTGCGGGCTAGGCTTAAGGCCGGGGCACAAGTGCGGGCTAGGCTTAAGGCCGGGGCACAAGTGCGGGCTAGGCTTAAGGCCGGGGCACAAGTGCGGGCTAGGCTTAAGGCCGGGGCACAAGTGCGGGCTAGGCTTAAGGCCGGGGCACAAGTGCGGGCTAGGCTTAAGGCCGGGGCACAAGTGCGGGCTAGGCTTAAGGCCGGGGCACAAGTGCGGGCTAGGCATAAGGCAGGGGCACAAGTGCTGGCTAGGCATAGGGCAGGGGCACAAGTGCTGGCTAGGCATAGGGCAGGGGCACAAGTGCTGGCTAGGCATAAGGTAGGGGCACAAGTGCTGGCTAGGCATAATGCCGGGGCACAAGTGCGGGCTAGGCTTAAGGCCGGGGCACAAGTGCGGGCTAGGCTTGAGGCCGGGGCACAAGTGCGGGCTAGGCTTGAGGCCGGGGCACAAGTGCGGGCTAGGCTTAAGGCCGGGGCACAAGTGCGGGCTAGGCTTAAGGCCGGGGCACAAGTGCGGGCTAGGCTTAAGGCCGGGGCACAAGTGCGGGCTAGGCTTAAGGCCGGGGCACAAGTGCGGGCTAGGCTTAAGGCCGGGGCACAAGTGCGGGCTAGGCTTAAGGCAGGGGCACAAGTGCTGGCTAGGCATAAGGCAGGGGCACAAGTGCTGGCTAGGCATATGGCAGGGGCACAAGTGCTGGCTAGGCATAAGGCAGGGGCACAAGTGCTGGCTAGGCATAAGGCAGGGGCACAAGTGCTGGCTAGGCTTAAGGCCGGGGCACAAGTGCTGGCTAGGCTTAAGGCCGGGGCACAAGTGCGGGCTAGGCTTAAGGCCGGGGCACAAGTGCGGGCTAGGCTTAAGGCCGGGGCACAAGTGCGGGCTAGGCTTAAGGCCTGGTCACAAGTGCGGGCTAGGCTTAAGGCCTGGGCACAAGTGCGGGCTAGGCTTAAGGCCTGGGCACAAGTGCAGTGCGGGCTAGGCTTAAGGCCTGGGCACAAGTGCAGTGCTGGCTAGGATCAAGGCAGGGGGCACAAATGCTGGCTAGGCTTAAGGCATGGGCACAAGTGCCAGCTAGGCTTAAGGCCTGGGCACAAGTGCAGGCTAGGCTTAAGGCCTGAGCAAAAGTGCAGGCTAGGCTTAAGGCCTGGGCACAAGTGCTGGCTAGGCATAAGGCAGGGGCAAAAGTGCTGGCTAGGCATAAGGCAGGGGCACAAGTGCTGGCTAGGCATAAGGCAGGGGCACAAGTGCTGGCTAGGCATAAGGCAGGGGCACAAGTGCTGGCTAGGCATAAGGCAGGGGCACAAGTGCTGGCTAGGCATAGGGCAGGGGCACAAGTGCTGGCTAGGCATACGGCAGGGGCACAAGTGCTGGCTAGGCATAAGGCCGGGGCACAAGTGCGGGCTAGGCTTGAGGCCGGGGCACAAGTGCGGGCTAGGCTTAAGGCCGGGGCACAAGTGCGGGCTAGGCTTAAGGCCGGGGCACAAGTGCGGGCTAGGCTTAAGGCCGGGGCACAAGTGCGGGCTAGGCTTAAGGCAGGGGCACAAGTGCTGGCTAGGCATAAGGCAGGGGCACAAGTGCTGGCTAGGCATATGGCAGGGGCACAAGTGCTGGCTAGGCTTGAGGCCGGGGCACAAGTGCGGGCTAGGCTTAAGGCCGGGGCACAAGTGCGGGCTAGGCTTAAGGCCGGGGCACAAGTGCGGGCTAGGCTTAAGGCCGGGGCACAAGTGCGGGCTAGGCTTAAGGCCGGGGCACAAGTGCGGGCTAGGCTTAAGGCCGGGGCACAAGTGCGGGCAAGGCTTAAGGCCGGGGCACAAGTGCGGGCTAGGCTTAAGGCCGGGGCACAAGTGCGGGCTAGGCTTAAGGCCGGGGCACAAGTGCGGGCTAGGCTTAAGGCCGGGGCACAAGTGCGGGCTAGACTTAAGGCCGGGGCACAATTGCGGGCTAGGCTTAAGGCAGGGGCACAAGTGCTGGCTAGGCATAAGGCAGGGGCACAAGTGCTGGCTAGGCATAGGGCAGGGGCACAAGTGCTGGCTAGGCATAGGGCAGGGGCACAAGTGCTGGCTAGGCATAAGGTAGGGGCACAAGTGCTGGCTAGGCATAATGCCGGGGCACAAGTGCGGGCTAGGCTTAAGGCCGGGGCACAAGTGCGGGCTAGGCTTGAGGCCGGGGCACAAGTGCGGGCTAGGCTTGAGGCCGGGGCACAAGTGCGGGCTAGGCTTAAGGCCGGGGCACAAGTGCGGGCTAGGCTTAAGGCCGGGGCACAAGTGCGGGCTAGGCTTAAGGCCGGGGCACAAGTGCGGGCTAGGCTTAAGGCCGGGGCACAAGTGCGGGCTAGGCTTAAGGCCGGGGCACAAGTGCGGGCTAGGCTTAAGGCAGGGGCACAAGTGCTGGCTAGGCATAAGGCAGGGGCACAAGTGCTGGCTAGGCATATGGCAGGGGCACAAGTGCTGGCTAGGCATAAGGCAGGGGCACAAGTGCTGGCTAGGCATAAGGCAGGGGCACAAGTGCTGGCTAGGCTTAAGGCCGGGGCACAAGTGCTGGCTAGGCTTAAGGCCGGGGCACAAGTGCGGGCTAGGCTTAAGGCCGGGGCACAAGTGCGGGCTAGGCTTAAGGCCGGGGCACAAGTGCGGGCTAGGCTTAAGGCCTGGTCACAAGTGCGGGCTAGGCTTAAGGCCTGGGCACAAGTGCGGGCTAGGCTTAAGGCCTGGGCACAAGTGCAGTGCGGGCTAGGCTTAAGGCCTGGGCACAAGTGCAGTGCGGGCTAGGCTTAAGGCCTGGGCACAAGTGCAGTGCGGGCTAGGCTTAAGGCCTGGGCACAAATGCTGGCTAGGCTTAAGGCATGGGCACAAGTGCCAGCTAGGCTTAAGGCCTGGGCACAAGTGCAGGCTAGGCTTAAGGCCTGAGCAAAAGTGCAGGCTAGGCTTAAGGCCTGGGCACAAGTGCTGGCTAGGCATAAGGCAGGGGCAAAAGTGCTGGCTAGGCATAAGGCAGGGGCACAAGTGCTGGCTAGGCATAAGGCAGGGGCACAAGTGCTGGCTAGGCATAAGGCAGGGGCACAAGTGCTGGCTAGGCATAAGGCAGGGGCACAAGTGCTGGCTAGGCATAGGGCAGGGGCACAAGTGCTGGCTAGGCATACGGCAGGGGCACAAGTGCTGGCTAGGCATAAGGCCGGGGCACAAGTGCGGGCTAGGCTTAAGGCCGGGGCACAAGTGCGGCTAGGCTTAAGGCCGGGGCACAAGTGCGGGCTAGGCTTAAGGCCGGGGAACAAGTGCGGGCTAGGCTTAAGGCCGGGGCACAAGTGCGGGCTAGGCTTAAGGCCGGGGCACAAGTGCGGGCTAGGCTTAAGGCCGGGGCACAAGTGCGGGCTAGGCTTAAGGCCGGGGCACAAGTGCGGGCTAGGCTTAAGGCCGGGGCACAAGTGCGGGCTAGGCTTAAGGCCGGGGCACAAGTGCGGGCTAGGCTTAAGGCCGGGGCACAAGTGCGGGCTAGGCTTAAGGCCGGGGCACAAGTGCGGGCTAGGCTTAAGGCCGGGGCACAAGTGCGGGCAAGGCTTAAGGCCGGGGCACAAGTGCGGGCTAGGCTTAAGGCCGGGGCACAAGTGCGGGCTAGGCTTAAGGCCGGGGCACAAGTGCGGGCTAGGCTTAAGGCCGGGGCACAAGTGCGGGCTAGGCTTAAGGCCGGGGCACAAGTGCGGGCTAGGCTTAAGGCCGGGGCACAAGTGCGGGCTAGGCTTAAGGCCGGGGCACAATTGCGGGCTAGGCTTAAGGCCGGGGCACAAGTGCTGGCTAGGCATAAGGCAGGGGCACAAGTGCTGGCTAGGCATAGGGCAGGGGCACAAGTGCTGGCTAGGCATAGGGCAGGGGCACAAGTGCTGGCTAGGCATAAGGTAGGGGCACAAGTGCTGGCTAGGCATAATGCCGGGGCACAAGTGCGGGCTAGGCTTAAGGCCGGGGCACAAGTGCGGGCTAGGCTTGAGGCCGGGGCACAAGTGCGGGCTAGGCTTGAGGCCGGGGCACAAGTGCGGGCTAGGCTTAAGGCCGGGGCACAAGTGCGGGCTAGGCTTAAGGCCGGGGCACAAGTGCGGGCTAGGCTTAAGGCCGGGGCACAAGTGCGGGCTAGGCTTAAGGCCGGGGCACAAGTGCGGGCTAGGCTTAAGGCCGGGGCACAAGTGCGGGCTAGGCTTAAGGCAGGGGCACAAGTGCTGGCTAGGCATAAGGCAGGGGCACAAGTGCTGGCTAGGCATATGGCAGGGTCACAAGTGCTGGCTAGGCATAAGGCAGGGGCACAAGTGCTGGCTAGGCATAAGGCAGGGGCACAAGTGCTGGCTAGGCTTAAGGCCGGGGCACAAGTGCTGGCTAGGCTTAAGGCCGGGGCACAAGTGCGGGCTAGGCTTAAGGCCGGGGCACAAGTGCGGGCTAGGCTTAAGGCCGGGGCACAAGTGCGGGCTAGGCTTAAGGCCTGGTCACAAGTGCGGGCTAGGCTTAAGGCCTGGGCACAAGTGCGGGCTAGGCTTAAGGCCTGGGCACAAGTGCAGTGCGGGCTAGGCTTAAGGCCTGGGCACAAGTGCAGTGCTGGCTAGGATCAAGGCAGGGGGCACAAATGCTGGCTAGGCTTAAGGCATGGGCACAAGTGCCAGCTAGGCTTAAGGCCTGGGCACAAGTGCAGGCTAGGCTTAAGGCCTGAGCAAAAGTGCAGGCTAGGCTTAAGGCCTGGGCACAAGTGCTGGCTAGGATCAAGGCAGGGGGCACAAGTGCTGGCTAGGCATAAGGCAGGGGCACAAGTGCTGGCTAGGCATAAGGCAGGGGCACAAGTGCTGGCTAGGCTTTAGGCAGGGGCACAAGCACAAACTAAGCATAAGGCAGAGGCACAAGTGCAAGCTAGGCATAAGGCAGGGGCACCTATGCAGGCTAGGCTTAAGGCAGGGGCACAAGTGATGGCTACACATAAGGCATACGGCTAACTCTTTGCACTCTTTGCATAAAGGGATAGGCACCCTTAGAGGTGAAGAGCTAGCTTTCACCCCTCTACTCTGTACTTTGTTGTACAGTGCGGAGCCACTCCATAACCCCCATGCTCCAAGCGACCAGGCACATCTTGTCTGTCCTCCGTAAATGGGTAATGCCTTCGTCCCCAATTACAGTCGTGCATGTGCATTCAGACGGGACAAGAACGAAGAGCGTAAAGCCTGCCCTGTGTGCATAACCAACATGAAGCTAAAAACAAAAAAACAATAATGCAAGGGGCTCAAAATTGCTGGCTAGGCATAAGGCAGGGGCAAAAGTGCTGGCTAGGCATAAGGCAGGGGCACAAGTGCTGGCTAGGCATAAGGCAGGGGCACAAGTGCTGGCTAGGCATAAGGCAGGGGCACAAGTGCTGGCTAGGCATAAGGCAGGGGCACAAGTGCGGGCTAGGCTTAAGGCCGGGGCACAAGTGCGGGCTAGGCTTAAGGCCGGGGCACAAGTGCGGGCTAGGCTTAAGGCCGGGGCACAAGTGCGGGCTAGGCTTAAGGCCGGGGCACAAGTGCGGGCTAGGCTTAAGGCCGGGGCACAAGTACGGGCTAGGCTTAAGGCCGGGGCACAAGTGCGGGCTAGGCTTAAGGCCGGGGCACAAGTGCGGGCTAGGCTTAAGGCCGGGGCACAAGTGCGGGCAAGGCTTAAGGCCGGGGCACAAGTGCGGGCTAGGCTTAAGGCCGGGGCACAAGTGCGGGCTAGGCTTAAGGCCGGGGCACAAGTGCGGGCTAGGCTTAAGGCCGGGGCACAAGTGCGGGCTAGGCTTAAGGCCGGGGCACAAGTGCGGGCTAGGCTTAAGGCCGGGGCACAAGTGCGGGCTAGGCTTAAGGCCGGGGCACAAGTGCGGGCTAGGCTTAAGGCCTGGGCACAAGTGCGGGCTAGGCTTAAGGCCGGGGCACAAGTGCGGGCTAGGCTTAAGGCCGGGGCACAAGTGCGGGCTAGGCTTAAGGCCGGGGCACAATTGCGGGCTAGGCTTAAGGCCGGGGCACAAGTGCGGGCTAGGCTTAAGGCCGGGGCACAAGTGCGGGCTAGGCTTAAGGCCGGGGCACAAGTGCAGGCTAGGCTTAAGGCCGGGGCACAAGTGCGGGCTAGGCTTAAGGCCGGGGAACAAGTGAAGGCTTGGCTTAAGGCCGGGGCACAAGTGCGGGCTAGGCTTAAGGCCGGGGCACAAGTGCGGGCTAGGCTTAAAGCCGGGGCACAAGTGCGGGCTAGGCTTAAAGCCGGGGCACAAGTGCGGGCTAGGCTTAAGGCCGGGGCACAAGTGCCGGCTAGGCTTAAGGCCTGGGCACAAGTGCGGGCTAGGCTTAAGGCCGGGGCACAAGTGCGGGCTAGGCTTAAGGCCGGGGCACAAGTGCGGGCTAGGCTTAAGGCCGGGGCACAAGTGCGGGCTAGGCTTAAGGCCGGGGCACAAGTGCGGGCTAGGCTTAAGGCCGGGGCACAAGTGCGGGCTAGGCTTAAGGCCGGGGCACAAGTGCGGGCTAGGCTTAAGGCAGGGGCACAAGTGCGGGCTAGGCTTAAGGCCGGGGCACAAGTGCGGGCTAGGCTTAAGGCCGGCGCACAAGTGCGGGCTAGGCTTAAGGCCGGGGCACAAGTGCGGGCTAGGCTTAAGGCCGGGGCACAAGTGCGGGCTAGGCTTAAGGCCGGGGCACAAGTGCGGGCTTGGCTTAAGGCCGGGGCACAAGTGCGGGCTAGGCTTAAGGACGGGGCACAAGTGCGGGCTAGGCTTAAGGCCGGGGCACAAGTGCGGGCTAGGCTTAAGGCCGGGGCACAAGTGCGGGCTAGGCTTAAGACCGGGGCACAAGTGCGGGCTAGGCTTAAGGCCGGGGCACAAGTGCGGGCTAGGCTTAAGGCCGGCGCACAAGTGCGGGCTAGGCTTAAGGCCGGGGCACAAGTGCGGGCTAGGCTTAAGGCCGGGGCACAAGTGCGGGCTAGGCTTAAGGCCGGGGCACAAGTGCGGGCTAGGCTTAAGGCCTGGGCACAAGTGCGGGCTAGGCTTAAGGCCTGGGCATAAGTGCGGGCTAGGCTTAAGGCCTGGGCACAAGTGCGGGCTAGGCTTAAGGCCTGGGCACAAGTGCGGGCTAGGCTTAAGGCCTGGGCACAAGTGCGGGCTAGGCTTAAGGCCTGGGCACAAGTGCGGGCTAGGCTTAAGGCCTGGGCACAAGTGCGGGCTAGGCTTAAGGCCTGGGCACAAGTGCAGTGCGGGCTAGGCTTAAGGCCTGGGCACAAGTGCAGTGCTGGCTAGGATCAAGGCAGGGGGCACAAATGCTGGCTAGGCTTAAGGCATGGGCACAAGTGCGGGCTAGGCTTAAGGCCTGGGCACAAGTGCGGGCTAGGCTTAAGGCCTGGGCACAAGTGCGGGCTAGGCTTAAGGCCTGGGCACAAGTGCGGGCTAGGCTTAAGGCCGGCGCACAAGTGCGGGCTAGGCTTAAGGCCGGGGCACAAGTGCGGGCTAGGCTTAAGGCCTGGGCACAAGTGCGGGCTAGGCTTAAGGCCGGGGCACAAGTGCGGGCTAGGCTTAAGGCCTGGGCACAAGTGCGGGCTAGGCTTAAGGCCTGGGCATAAGTGCGGGCTAGGCTTAAGGCCTGGGCACAAGTGCGGGCTAGGCTTAAGGCCTGGGCACAAGTGCGGGCTAGGCTTAAGGCCTGGGCACAAGTGCGGGCTAGGCTTAAGGCCTGGGCACAAGTGCGGGCTAGGCTTAAGGCCTGGGCACAAGTGCGGGCTAGGCTTAAGGCCTGGGCACAAGTGCAGTGCGGGCTAGGCTTAAGGCCTGGGCACAAGTGCAGTGCTGGCTAGGATCAAGGCAGGGGGCACAAATGCTGGCTAGGCTTAAGGCATGGGCACAAGTGCCAGCTAGGCTTAAGGCCTGGGCACTAGTGCAGGCTAGGCTTAAGGCCTGAGCAAAAGTGCAGGCTAGGCTTAAGGCCTGGGCACAAGTGCTGGCTAGGATCAAGGCAGGGGGCACAAGTGCTGGCTAGGCATAAGGCAGGGGCACAAGTGCTGGCTAGGCATAAGGCAGGGGCACAAGTGCTGGCTAGGCTTTAGGCAGGGGCACAAACTAAGCATAAGGCAGAGGCACAAGTGCAAGCTAGGCATAAGGCAGGGGCACCTATGCAGGCTAGGCTTAAGGCAGGGGCACAAGTGATGGCTACACATAAGGCATACGGCTAACTCTTTGCACTCTTTGCATAAAGGGATAGGCACCCTTAGAGGTGAAGAGCTAGCTTTCACCCCTCTACTCTGTACTTTGTTGTACAGTGCGGAGCCACTCCATAACCCCCATGCTCCAAGCGACCAGGCACATCTTGTCTGTCCTCCGTAAATGGGTAATGCCTTTGTCCCCAATTACAGTCGTGCATGTGCATTCAGACGGGACAAGAGCGAAGAGCATAAAGCCTGCCCTGTGTGCATAACCAACATGAAGCTAAAAACAAAAAAACAATAATGCAAGGGGCTCAAAATTGCTGGCTAGGCATAAGGCAGGGGCAAAAGTGCTGGCTAGGCATAAGGCAGGGGCACAAGTGCTGGCTAGGCATAAGGCAGGGGCACAAGTGCTGGCTAGGCATAAGGCAGGGGCACAAGTGCTGGCTAGGCATAAGGCAGGGGCACAAGTGCTGGCTAGGCATAGGGCAGGGGCACAAGTGCTGGCTAGGCATAGGGCAGGGGCACAAGTGCTGGCTAGGCATAGGGCAGGGGCACAAGTGCTGGCTAGGCATACGGCAGGGGCACAAGTGCTGGCTAGGCATAAGGCCGGGGCACAAGTGCGGGCTAGGCTTAAGGCCGGGGCACAAGTGCGGCTAGGCTTAAGGCCGGGGCAAAAGTGCGGGCTAGGCTTAAGGCCGGGGCACAAGTGCGGGCTAGGCTTAAGGCCGGGGCACAAGTGCGGGCTAGGCTTAAGGCCGGGGCACAAGTGCGGGCTAGGCTTAAGGCCGGGGCACAAGTGCGGGCTAGGCTTAAGGCCGGGGCACAAGTGCGGGCTAGGCTTAAGGCCGGGGCACAAGTGCGGGCTAGGCTTAAGGCCGGGGCACAAGTGCGGGCTAGGCTTAAGGCCGGGGCACAAGTGCGGGCTAGGCTTAAGGCCGGGGCACAAGTGCGGGCTAGGCTTAAGGCCGGGGCACAAGTGCGGGCAAGGCTTAAGGCCGGGGCACAAGTGCGGGCTAGGCTTAAGGCCGGGGCACAAGTGCGGGCTAGGCTTAAGGCCGGGGCACAAGTGCGGGCTAGGCTTAAGGCCGGGGCACAAGTGCGGGCTAGGCTTAAGGCCGGGGCACAATTGCGGGCTAGGCTTAAGGCCGGGGCACAAGTGCTGGCTAGGCATAAGGCAGGGGCACAAGTGCTGGCTAGGCATAGGGCAGGGGCACAAGTGCTGGCTAGGCATAGGGCAGGGGCACAAGTGCTGGCTAGGCATAAGGTAGGGGCACAAGTGCTGGCTAGGCATAATGCCGGGGCACAAGTGCGGGCTAGGCTTAAGGCCGGGGCACAAGTGCGGGCTAGGCTTGAGGCCGGGGCACAAGTGCGGGCTAAGCTTGAGGCCGGGGCACAAGTGCGGGCTAGGCTTAAGGCCGGGGCACAAGTGCGGGCTAGGCTTAAGGCCGGGGCACAAGTGCGGGCTAGGCTTAAGGCCGGGGCACAAGTGCGGGCTAGGCTTAAGGCCGGGGCACAAGTGCGGGCTAGGCTTAAGGCCGGGGCACAAGTGCGGGCTAGGCTTAAGGCCGGGGCACAAGTGCGGGCTAGGCTTAAGGCCGGGGCACAAGTGCGGGCTAGGCTTAAGGCCGGGGCACAAGTGCGGGCTAGGCTTAAGGCCGGGGCACAAGTGCGGGCTAGGCTTAAGGCCGGGGCACAAGTGCGGGCAAGGCTTAAGGCCGGGGCACAAGTGCGGGCTAGGCTTAAGGCCGGGGCACAAGTGCGGGCTAGGCTTAAGGCCGGGGCACAAGTGCGGGCTAGGCTTAAGGCCGGGGCACAAGTGCGGGCTAGGCTTAAGGCCGGGGCACAATTGCGGGCTAGGCTTAAGGCCGGGGCACAAGTGCTGGCTAGGCATAAGGCAGGGGCACAAGTGCTGGCTAGGCATAGGGCAGGGGCACAAGTGCTGGCTAGGCATAGGGCAGGGGCACAAGTGCTGGCTAGGCATAAGGTAGGGGCACAAGTGCTGGCTAGGCATAATGCCGGGGCACAAGTGCGGGCTAGGCTTAAGGCCGGGGCACAAGTGCGGGCTAGGCTTGAGGCCGGGGCACAAGTGCGGGCTAAGCTTGAGGCCGGGGCACAAGTGCGGGCTAGGCTTAAGGCCGGGGCACAAGTGCGGGCTAGGCTTAAGGCCGGGGCACAAGTGCGGGCTAGGCTTAAGGCCGGGGCACAAGTGCGGGCTAGGCTTAAGGCCGGGGCACAAGTGCGGGCTAGGCTTAAGGCCGGGGCACAAGTGCGGGCTAGGCTTAAGGCAGGGGCACAAGTGCTGGCTAGGCATAAGGCAGGGGCACAAGTGCTGGCTAGGCATATGGCAGGGGCACAAGTGCTGGATAGGCATAAGGCAGGGGCACAAGTGCTGGCTAGGCATAAGGCAGGGGCACAAGTGCTGGCTAGGCTTAAGGCCGGGGCACAAGTGCTGGCTAGGCTTAAGGCCGGGGCACAAGTGCGGGCTAGGCTTAAGGCCGGGGCACAAGTGCGGGCTAGGCTTAAGGCCGGGGCACAAGTGCGGGCTAGGCTTAAGGCCTGGTCACAAGTGCGGGCTAGGCTTAAGGCCTGGGCACAAGTGCGGGCTAGGCTTAAGGCCTGGGCACAAGTGCAGTGCGGGCTAGGCTTAAGGCCTGGGCACAAGTGCAGTGCTGGCTAGGATCAAGGCAGGGGGCACAAATGCTGGCTAGGCTTAAGGCATGGGCACAAGTGCCAGCTAGGCTTAAGGCCTGGGCACAAGTGCAGGCTAGGCTTAAGGCCTGAGCAAAAGTGCAGGCTAGGCTTAAGGCCTGGGCACAAGTGCTGGCTAGGCATAAGGCAGGGGCAAAAGTGCTGGCTAGGCATAAGGCAGGGGCACAAGTGCTGGCTAGGCATAAGGCAGGGGCACAAGTGCTGGCTAGGCATAAGGCAGGGGCACAAGTGCTGGCTAGGCATAAGGCAGGGGCACAAGTGCTGGCTAGGCATAGGGCAGGGGCACAAGTGCTGGCTAGGCATACGGCAGGGGCACAAGTGCTGGCTAGGCATAAGGCCGGGGCACAAGTGCGGGCTAGGCTTAAGGCCGGGGCACAAGTGCGGCTAGGCTTAAGGCCGGGGCACAAGTGCGGGCTAGGCTTAAGGCCGGGGCACAAGTGCGGGCTAGGCTTAAGGCCGGGGCACAAGTGCGGGCTAGGCTTAAGGCCGGGGCACAAGTGCGGGCTAGGCTTAAGGCCGGGGCACAAGTGCGGGCTAGGCATAGGGCAGGGGCACAAGTGCTGGCTAGGCATAGGGCAGGGGCACAAGTGCTGGCTAGGCATAAGGTAGGGGCACAAGTGCTGGCTAGGCATAATGCCGGGGCACAAGTGCGGGCTAGGCTTAAGGCCGGGGCACAAGTGCGGGCTAGGCTTGAGGCCGGGGCACAAGTGCGGGCTAGGCTTGAGGCCGGGGCACAAGTGCGGGCTAGGCTTAAGGCCGGGGCACAAGTGCGGGCTAGGCTTAAGGCCGGGGCACAAGTGCGGGCTAGGCTTAAGGCCGGGGCACAAGTGCGGGCTAGGCTTAAGGCCGGGGCACAAGTGCGGGCTAGGCTTAAGGCCGGGGCACAAGTGCGGGCTAGGCTTAAGGCAGGGGCACAAGTGCTGGCTAGGCATAAGGCAGGGGCACAAGTGCTGGCTAGGCATATGGCAGGGGCACAAGTGCTGGCTAGGCTTGAGGCCGGGGCACAAGTGCGGGCTAGGCTTAAGGCCGGGGCACAAGTGCGGGCTAGGCTTAAGGCCGGGGCACAAGTGCGGGCTAGGCTTAAGGCCGGGGCACAAGTGCGGGCTAGGCTTAAGGCCGGGGCACAAGTGCGGGCTAGGCTTAAGGCCGGGGCACAAGTGCGGGCAAGGCTTAAGGCCGGGGCACAAGTGCGGGCTAGGCTTAAGGCCGGGGCACAAGTGCGGGCTAGGCTTAAGGCCGGGGCACAAGTGCGGGCTAGGCTTAAGGCCGGGGCACAAGTGCGGGCTAGGCTTAAGGCCGGGGCACAATTGCGGGCTAGGCTTAAGGCCGGGGCACAAGTGCTGGCTAGGCATAAGGCAGGGGCACAAGTGCTGGCTAGGCATAGGGCAGGGGCACAAGTGCTGGCTAGGCATAGGGCAGGGGCACAAGTGCTGGCTAGGCATAAGGTAGGGGCACAAGTGCTGGCTAGGCATAATGCCGGGGCACAAGTGCGGGCTAGGCTTAAGGCCGGGGCACAAGTGCGGGCTAGGCTTGAGGCCGGGGCACAAGTGCGGGCTAGGCTTGAGGCCGGGGCACAAGTGCGGGCTAGGCTTAAGGCCGGGGCACAAGTGCGGGCTAGGCTTAAGGCCGGGGCACAAGTGCGGGCTAGGCTTAAGGCCGGGGCACAAGTGCGGGCTAGGCTTAAGGCCGGGGCACAAGTGCGGGCTAGGCTTAAGGCCGGGGCACAAGTGCGGGCTAGGCTTAAGGCAGGGGCACAAGTGCTGGCTAGGCATAAGGCAGGGGCACAAGTGCTGGCTAGGCATATGGCAGGGGCACAAGTGCTGGCTAGGCATAAGGCAGGGGCACAAGTGCTGGCTAGGCATAAGGCAGGGGCACAAGTGCTGGCTAGGCTTAAGGCCGGGGCACAAGTGCTGGCTAGGCTTAAGGCCGGGGCACAAGTGCGGGCTAGGCTTAAGGCCGGGGCACAAGTGCGGGCTAGGCTTAAGGCCGGGGCACAAGTGCGGGCTAGGCTTAAGGCCTGGTCACAAGTGCGGGCTAGGCTTAAGGCCTGGGCACAAGTGCGGGCTAGGCTTAAGGCCTGGGCACAAGTGCAGTGCGGGCTAGGCTTAAGGCCTGGGCACAAGTGCAGTGCTGGCTAGGATCAAGGCAGGGGGCACAAATGCTGGCTAGGCTTAAGGCATGGGCACAAGTGCCAGCTAGGCTTAAGGCCTGGGCACAAGTGCAGGCTAGGCTTAAGGCCTGAGGAAAAGTGCAGGCTAGGCTTAAGGCCTGGGCACAAGTGCTGGCTAGGCATAAGGCAGGGGCAAAAGTGCTGGCTAGGCATAAGGCAGGGGCACAAGTGCTGGCTAGGCATAAGGCAGGGGCACAAGTGCTGGCTAGGCATAAGGCAGGGGCACAAGTGCTGGCTAGGCATAAGGCAGGGGCACAAGTGCTGGCTAGGCATAGGGCAGGGGCACAAGTGCTGGCTAGGCATACGGCAGGGGCACAAGTGCTGGCTAGGCATAAGGCCGGGGCACAAGTGCGGGCTAGGCTTAAGGCCGGGGCACAAGTGCGGCTAGGCTTAAGGCCGGGGCACAAGTGCGGGCTAGGCTTAAGGCCGGGGCACAAGTGCGGGCTAGGCTTAAGGCCGGGGCACAAGTGCGGGCTAGGCTTAAGGCCGGGGCACAAGTGCGGGCTAGGCTTAAGGCCGGGGCACAAGTGCGGGCTAGGCTTAAGGCCGGGGCACAAGTGCGGGCTAGGCTTAAGGCCGGGGCACAAGTGCGGGCTAGGCTTAAGGCCGGGGCACAAGTGCGGGCTAGGCTTAAGGCCGGGGCACAAGTGCGGGCTAGGCTTAAGGCCGGGGCACAAGTGCGGGCTAGGCTTAAGGCCGGGGCACAAGTGCGGGCAAGGCTTAAGGCCGGGGCACAAGTGCGGGCTAGGCTTAAGGCCGGGGCACAAGTGCGGGCTAGGCTTAAGGCCGGGGCACAAGTGCGGGCTAGGCTTAAGGCCGGGGCACAAGTGCGGGCTAGGCTTAAGGCCGGGGCACAAGTGCGGGCTAGGCTTAAGGCCGGGGCACAAGTGCGGGCTAGGCTTAAGGCCGGGGCACAATTGCGGGCTAGGCTTAAGGCCGGGGCACAAGTGCTGGCTAGGCATAAGGCAGGGGCACAAGTGCTGGCTAGGCATAGGGCAGGGGCACAAGTGCTGGCTAGGCATAGGGCAGGGGCACAAGTGCTGGCTAGGCATAAGGTAGGGGCACAAGTGCTGGCTAGGCATAATGCCGGGGCACAAGTGCGGGCTAGGCTTAAGGCCGGGGCACAAGTGCGGGCTAGGCTTGAGGCCGGGGCACAAGTGCGGGCTAGGCTTGAGGCCGGGGCACAAGTGCGGGCTAGGCTTAAGGCCGGGGCACAAGTGCGGGCTAGGCTTAAGGCCGGGGCACAAGTGCGGGCTAGGCTTAAGGCCGGGGCACAAGTGCGGGCTAGGCTTAAGGCCGGGGCACAAGTGCGGGCTAGGCTTAAGGCCGGGGCACAAGTGCGGGCTAGGCTTAAGGCAGGGGCACAAGTGCTGGCTAGGCATAAGGCAGGGGCACAAGTGCTGGCTAGGCATATGGCAGGGGCACAAGTGCTGGCTAGGCATAAGGCAGGGGCACAAGTGCTGGCTAGGCATAAGGCAGGGGCACAAGTGCTGGCTAGGCTTAAGGCCGGGGCACAAGTGCTGGCTAGGCTTAAGGCCGGGGCACAAGTGCGGGCTAGGCTTAAGGCCGGGGCACAAGTGCGGGCTAGGCTTAAGGCCGGGGCACAAGTGCGGGCTAGGCTTAAGGCCTGGTCACAAGTGCGGGCTAGGCTTAAGGCCTGGGCACAAGTGCGGGCTAGGCTTAAGGCCTGGGCACAAGTGCAGTGCGGGCTAGGCTTAAGGCCTGGGCACAAGTGCAGTGCTGGCTAGGATCAAGGCAGGGGGCACAAATGCTGGCTAGGCTTAAGGCATGGGCACAAGTGCCAGCTAGGCTTAAGGCCTGGGCACAAGTGCAGGCTAGGCTTAAGGCCTGAGCAAAAGTGCAGGCTAGGCTTAAGGCCTGGGCACAAGTGCTGGCTAGGATCAAGGCAGGGGGCACAAGTGCTGGCTAGGCATAAGGCAGGGGCACAAGTGCTGGCTAGGCATAAGGCAGGGGCACAAGTGCTGGCTAGGCTTTAGGCAGGGGCACAAGCACAAACTAAGCATAAGGCAGAGGCACAAGTGCAAGCTAGGCATAAGGCAGGGGCACCTATGCAGGCTAGGCTTAAGGCAGGGGCACAAGTGATGGCTACACATAAGGCATACGGCTAACTCTTTGCACTCTTTGCATAAAGGGATAGGCACCCTTAGAGGTGAAGAGCTAGCTTTCACCCCTCTACTCTGTACTTTGTTGTACAGTGCGGAGCCACTCCATAACCCCCATGCTCCAAGCGACCAGGCACATCTTGTCTGTCCTCCGTAAATGGGTAATGCCTTCGTCCCCAATTACAGTCGTGCATGTGCATTCAGACGGGACAAGAACGAAGAGCGTAAAGCCTGCCCTGTGTGCATAACCAACATGAAGCTAAAAACAAAAAAACAATAATGCAAGGGGCTCAAAATTGCTGGCTAGGCATAAGGCAGGGGCAAAAGTGCTGGCTAGGCATAAGGCAGGGGCACAAGTGCTGGCTAGGCATAAGGCAGGGGCACAAGTGCTGGCTAGGCATAAGGCAGGGGCACAAGTGCTGGCTAGGCATAAGGCAGGGGCACAAGTGCGGGCTAGGCTTAAGGCCGGGGCACAAGTGCGGGCTAGGCTTAAGGCCGGGGCACAAGTGCGGGCTAGGCTTAAGGCCGGGGCACAAGTGTGGGCTAGGCTTAAGGCCGGGGCACAAGTGCGGGCTAGGCTTAAGGCCGGGGCACAAGTACGGGCTAGGCTTAAGGCCGGGGCACAAGTGCGGGCTAGGCTTAAGGTCGGGGCACAAGTGCGGGCTAGGCTTAAGGCCGGGGCACAAGTGCGGGCAAGGCTTAAGGCCGGGGCACAAGTGCGGGCTAGGCTTAAGGCCGGGGCACAAGTGCGGGCTAGGCTTAAGGCCGGGGCACAAGTGCGGGCTAGGCTTAAGGCCGGGGCACAAGTGCGGGCTAGGCTTAAGGCCGGGGCACAAGTGCGGGCTAGGCTTAAGGCCGGGGCACAAGTGCGGGCTAGGCTTAAGGCCGGGGCACAAGTGCGGGCTAGGCTCAAGGCCGGGGCACAAGTGCGGGCTAGGCTTAAGGCCTGGGCACAAGTGCGGGCTAGGCTTAAGGCCGGGGCACAAGTGCGGGCTAGGCTTAAGGCCTGGGCACAAGTGCGGGCTAGGCTTAAGGCCGGGGCACAAGTGCGGGCTAGGCTTAAGGCCGGGGCACAAGTGCGGGCTAGGCTTAAGGCCGGGGCACAAGTGCGGGCTAGGCTTAAGGCCGGGGCACAATAATGCAAGGGGCTCAAAATTGCTGGCTAGGCATAAGGCAGGGGCAAAAGTGCTGGCTAGGCATAAGGCAGGGGCACAAGTGCTGGCTAGGCATAAGGCAGGGGCACAAGTGCTGGCTAGGCATAAGGCAGGGGCACAAGTGCTGGCTAGGCATAAGGCAGGGGCACAAGTGCTGGCTAGGCATAGGGCAGGGGCACAAGTGCTGGCTAGGCATAGGGCAGGGGCACAAGTGCTGGCTAGGCATAGGGCAGGGGCACAAGTGCTGGCTAGGCATAAGGCAGGGGCACAAGTGCTGGCTAGGCATAAGGCCGGGGCACAAGTGCGGGCTAGGCTTAAGGCCGGGGCACAAGTGCGGCTAGGCTTAAGGCCGGGGCACAAGTGCGGGCTAGGCTTAAGGCCGGGGCACAAGTGCGGGCTAGGCTTAAGGCCGGGGCACAAGTGCGGGCTAGGCTTAAGGCCGGGGCACAAGTGCGGGCTAGGCTTAAGGCCGGGGCACAAGTGCGGGCTAGGCTTAAGGCCGGGGCACAAGTGCGGGCTAGGCTTAAGGCCGGGGCACAAGTGCGGGCTAGGCTTAAGGCCGGGGCACAAGTGCGGGCTAGGCTTAAGGCCGGGGCACAAGTGCGGGCTAGGCTTAAGGCCGGGGCACAAGTGCGGGCTAGGCTTAAGGCCGGGGCACAAGCGCGGGCTAGGCTTAAGGCCGGGGCACAAGTGCGGGCTAGGCTTAAGGCCGGGGCACAAGTGCGGGCTAGGCTTAAGGCCGGGGCACAAGTGCGGGCAAGGCTTAAGGCCGGGGCACAAGTGCGGGCTAGGCTTAAGGCCGGGGCACAAGTGCGGGCTAGGCTTAAGGCCGGGGCACAAGTGCGGGCTAGGCTTAAGGCCGGGGCACAAGTGCGGGCTAGGCTTAAGGCCGGGGCACAAGTGCGGGCTAGGCTTAAGGCAGGGGCACAATTGCGGGCTAGGCTTAAGGCCGGGGCACAAGTGCTGGCTAGGCATAAGGCAGGGGCACAAGTGCTGGCTAGGCATAGGGCAGGGGCACAAGTGCTGGCTAGGCATAGGGCAGGGGCACAAGTGCTGGCTAGGCATAAGGTAGGGGCACAAGTGCTGGCTAGGCATAATGCCGGGGCACAAGTGCGGGCTAGGCTTAAGGCCGGGGCACAAGTGCGGGCTAGGCTTGAGGCCGGGGCACAAGTGCGGGCTAGGCTTGAGGCCGGGGCACAAGTGCGGGCTAGGCTTAAGGCCGGGGCACAAGTGCGGGCTAGGCTTAAGGCCGGGGCACAAGTGCGGGCTAGGCTTAAGGCCGGGGCACAAGTGCGGGCTAGGCTTAAGGCCGGGGCACAAGTGCGGGCTAGGCTTAAGGCAGGGGCACAAGTGCTGGCTAGGCATAAGGCAGGGGCACAAGTGCTGGCTAGGCATATGGCAGGGGCACAAGTGCTGGCTAGGCATAAGGCAGGGGCACAAGTGCTGGCTAGGCATAAGGCAGGGGCACAAGTGCTGGCTAGGCTTAAGGCCGGGGCACAAGTGCTGGCTAGGCTTAAGGCCGGGGCACAAGTGCGGGCTAGGCTTAAGGCCGGGGCACAAGTGCGGGCTAGGCTTAAGGCCGGGGCACAAGTGCGGGCTAGGCTTAAGGCCTGGTCACAAGTGCGGGATAGGCTTACGGCCTGGGCACAAGTGCGGGCTAGGCTTAAGGCCTGGGCACAAGTGCAGTGCGGGCTAGGCTTAAGGCCTGGGCACAAGTGCAGTGCTGGCTAGGATCAAGGCAGGGGGCACAAATGCTGGCTAGGCTTAAGGCATGGGCACAAGTGCCAGCTAGGCTTAAGGCCTGGGCACAAGTGCAGGCTAGGCTTAAGGCCTGAGCAAAAGTGCAGGCTAGGCTTAAGGCCTGGGCACAAGTGCTGGCTAGGATCAAGGCAGGGGGCACAAGTGCTGGCTAGGCATAAGGCAGGGGCACAAGTGCTGGCTAGGCATAAGGCAGGGGCACAAGTGCTGGCTAGGCTTTAGGCAGGGGCACAAGCACAAACTAAGCATAAGGCAGAGGCACAAGTGCAAGCTAGGCATAAGGCAGGGGCACCTATGCAGGCTAGGCTTAAGGCAGGGGCACAAGTGATGGCTACACATAAGGCATACGGCTAACTCTTTGCACTCTTTGCATAAAGGGATAGGCACCCTTAGAGGTGAAGAGCTAGCTTTCACCCCTCTACTCTGTACTTTGTTGTACAGTGCGGAGCCACTCCATAACCCCCATGCTCCAAGCGACCAGGCACATCTTGTCTGTCCTCCGTAAATGGGTAATGCCTTCGTCCCCAATTACAGTCGTGCATGTGCATTCAGACGGGACAAGAACGAAGAGCGTAAAGCCTGCCCTGTGTGCATAACCAACATGAAGCTAAAAACAAAAAAACAATAATGCAAGGGGCTCAAAATTGCTGGCTAGGCATAAGGCAGGGGCAAAAGTGCTGGCTAGGCATAAGGCAGGGGCACAAGTGCTGGCTAGGCATAAGGCAGGGGCACAAGTGCTGGCTAGGCATAAGGCAGGGGCACAAGTGCTGGCTAGGCATAAGGCAGGGGCACAAGTGCGGGCTAGGCTTAAGGCCGGGGCACAAGTGCGGGCTAGGCTTAAGGCCGGGGCACAAGTGCGGGCTAGGCTTAAGGCCGGGGCACAAGTGTGGGCTAGGCTTAAGGCCGGGGCACAAGTGCGGGCTAGGCTTAAGGCCGGGGCACAAGTACGGGCTAGGCTTAAGGCCGGGGCACAAGTGCGGGCTAGGCTTAAGGTCGGGGCACAAGTGCGGGCTAGGCTTAAGGCCGGGGCACAAGTGCGGGCAAGGCTTAAGGCCGGGGCACAAGTGCGGGCTAGGCTTAAGGCCGGGGCACAAGTGCGGGCTAGGCTTAAGGCCGGGGCACAAGTGCGGGCTAGGCTTAAGGCCGGGGCACAAGTGCGGGCTAGGCTTAAGGCCGGGGCACAAGTGCGGGCTAGGCTTAAGGCCGGGGCACAAGTGCGGGCTAGGCTTAAGGCCGGGGCACAAGTGCGGGCTAGGCTCAAGGCCGGGGCACAAGTGCGGGCTAGGCTTAAGGCCTGGGCACAAGTGCGGGCTAGGCTTAAGGCCGGGGCACAAGTGCGGGCTAGGCTTAAGGCCTGGGCACAAGTGCGGGCTAGGCTTAAGGCCGGGGCACAAGTGCGGGCTAGGCTTAAGGCCGGGGCACAAGTGCGGGCTAGGCTTAAGGCCGGGGCACAAGTGCGGGCTAGGCTTAAGGCCGGGGCACAATAATGCAAGGGGCTCAAAATTGCTGGCTAGGCATAAGGCAGGGGCAAAAGTGCTGGCTAGGCATAAGGCAGGGGCACAAGTGCTGGCTAGGCATAAGGCAGGGGCACAAGTGCTGGCTAGGCATAAGGCAGGGGCACAAGTGCTGGCTAGGCATAAGGCAGGGGCACAAGTGCTGGCTAGGCATAGGGCAGGGGCACAAGTGCTGGCTAGGCATAGGGCAGGGGCACAAGTGCTGGCTAGGCATAGGGCAGGGGCACAAGTGCTGGCTAGGCATAAGGCAGGGGCACAAGTGCTGGCTAGGCATAAGGCCGGGGCACAAGTGCGGGCTAGGCTTAAGGCCGGGGCACAAGTGCGGCTAGGCTTAAGGCCGGGGCACAAGTGCGGGCTAGGCTTAAGGCCGGGGCACAAGTGCGGGCTAGGCTTAAGGCCAGGGCACAAGTGCGGGCTAGGCTTAAGGCCGGGGCACAAGTGCGGGCTAGGCTTAAGGCCGGGGCACAAGTGCGGGCTAGGCTTAAGGCCGGGGCACAAGTGCGGGCTAGGCTTAAGGCCGGGGCACAAGTGCGGGCTAGGCTTAAGGCCGGGGCACAAGTGCGGGCTAGGCTTAAGGCCGGGGCACAAGTGCGGGCTAGGCTTAAGGCCGGGGCACAATTGCGGGCTAGGCTTAAGGCCGGGGCACAAGTGCGGGCTAGGCTTAAGGCCGGGGCACAAGTGCGGGCTAGGCTTAAGGCCGGGGCACAAGTGCGGGCTAGGCTTAAGGCCGGGGCACAAGTGCGGGCTAGGCTTAAGGCCGGGGCACAAGTGCGGGCTAGGCTTAAGGCCGGGGCACAAGTGCGGGCTAGGCTTAAGGCCGGGGCACAAGTGCGGGCTAGGCTTAAGGCCGGGGCACAAGTGCGGGCTAGGCTTAAGGCCGGGGCACAAGTGCGGGCTAGGCTTAAGGCAGGGGCACAAGTGCGGGCTAGGCTTAAGGCCGGGGCACAAGTGCGGGCTAGGCTTAAGGCCGGGGCACAAGTGCAGGCTAGGCTTAAGGCCGGGGCACAAGTGCGGGCTAGGCTTAAGGCCGGGGCACAAGTGCGGGCTAGGCTTAAGGCCGGGGCATAAGTGCGGGCTTGGCTTAAGGCCGGGGCACAAGTGCAGGCTAGGCTTAAGGCCGGGGCACAAGTGCGGGCTAGGCTTAAGGCCGGGGCACAAGTGCGGGCTAGGCTTAAGGCCGGGGCACAAGTGCGGGCTAGGCTTAAGACCGGGGCACAAGTGCGGGCTAGGCTTAAGACCGGGGCACAAGTGCGGGCTAGGCTTAAGGCCGGGGCACAGGTGCGGGCTAGGCTTAAGGCCGGGGCACAAGTGCGGGCTAGGCTTAAGGCCGGGGCACAAGTGCTGGCTAGGCTTAAGGCCGAGGCACAAGTGCGGGCTAGGCTTAAGGCCGGGGCACAAGTGCGGGCTAGGCTTAAGGCCTGGGCACAAGTGCGGGCTAGGCTTTAGGCCTGGGCATAAGTGCGGGCTAGGCTTAAGGCCTGGGCACAAGTGCGGGCTAGGCTTAAGGCCTGGGCACAAGTGCGGGCTAGGCTTAAGGCCTGGGCACAAGTGCGGGCTAGGCTTAAGGCCTGGGCACAAGTGCGGGCTAGGCTTAAGGCCTGGGCACAAGTGCGGGCTAGGCTTAAGGCCTGGGCACAAGTGCAGTGCGGGCTAGGCTTAAGGCCTGGGCACAAGTGCAGTGCTGGCTAGGATCAAGGCAGGGGGCACAAATGCTGGCTAGGCTTAAGGCATGGGCACAAGTGCCAGCTAGGCTTAAGGCCTGGGCACTAGTGCAGGCTAGGCTTAAGGCCTGAGCAAAAGTGCAGGCTAGGCTTAAGGCCTGGGCACAAGTGCTGGCTAGGATCAAGGCAGGGGGCACAAGTGCTGGCTAGGCATAAGGCAGGGGCACAAGTGCTGGCTAGGCATAAGGCAGGGGCACAAGTGCTGGCTAGGCTTTAGGCAGGGGCACAAACTAAGCATAAGGCAGAGGCACAAGTGCAAGCTAGGCATAAGGCAGGGGCACCTATGCAGGCTAGGCTTAAGGCAGGGGCACAAGTGATGGCTACACATAAGGCATACGGCTAACTCTTTGCACTCTTTGCATAAAGGGATAGGCACCCTTAGAGGTGAAGAGCTAGCTTTCACCCCTCTACTCTGTACTTTGTTGTACAGTGCGGAGCCACTCCATAACCCCCATGCTCCAAGCGACCAGGCACATCTTGTCTGTCCTCCGTAAATGGGTAATGCCTTTGTCCCCAATTACAGTCGTGCATGTGCATTCAGACGGGACAAGAGCGAAGAGCATAAAGCCTGCCCTGTGTGCATAACCAACATGAAGCTAAAAACAAAAAAACAATAATGCAAGGGGCTCAAAATTGCTGGCTAGGCATAAGGCAGGGGCAAAAGTGCTGGCTAGGCATAAGGCAGGGGCACAAGTGCTGGCTAGGCATAAGGCAGGGGCACAAGTGCTGGCTAGGCATAAGGCAGGGGCACAAGTGCTGGCTAGGCATAAGGCAGGGGCACAAGTGCTGGCTAGGCATAGGGCAGGGGCACAAGTGCTGGCTAGGCATAGGGCAGGGGCACAAGTGCTGGCTAGGCATAGGGCAGGGGCACAAGTGCTGGCTAGGCATAAGGCAGGGGCACAAGTGCTGGCTAGGCATAAGGCCGGGGCACAAGTGCGGGCTAGGCTTAAGGCCGGGGCACAAGTGCGGCTAGGCTTAAGGCCGGGGCACAAGTGCGGGCTAGGCTTAAGGTCGGGGCACAAGTGCGGGCTAGGCTTAAGGCCGGGGCACAAGTGCGGGCTAGGCTTAAGGCCGGGGCACAAGTGCGGGCTAGGCTTAAGGCCGGGGCACAAGTGCGGGCTAGGCTTAAGGCCGGGGCACAAGTGCGGGCTAGGCTTAAGGCCTGGGCACAAGTGCGGGCTAGGCTTTAGGCCTGGGCATAAGTGCGGGCTAGGCTTAAGGCCTGGGCACAAGTGCGGGCTAGGCTTAAGGCCTGGGCACAAGTGCGGGCTAGGCTTAAGGCCTGGGCACAAGTGCGGGCTAGGCTTAAGGCCTGGGCACAAGTGCGGGCTAGGCTTAAGGCCTGGGCACAAGTGCGGGCTAGGCTTAAGGCCTGGGCACAAGTGCAGTGCGGGCTAGGCTTAAGGCCTGGGCACAAGTGCAGTGCTGGCTAGGATCAAGGCAGGGGGCACAAATGCTGGCTAGGCTTAAGGCATGGGCACAAGTGCCAGCTAGGCTTAAGGCCTGGGCACTAGTGCAGGCTAGGCTTAAGGCCTGAGCAAAAGTGCAGGCTAGGCTTAAGGCCTGGGCACAAGTGCTGGCTAGGATCAAGGCAGGGGGCACAAGTGCTGGCTAGGCATAAGGCAGGGGCACAAGTGCTGGCTAGGCATAAGGCAGGGGCACAAGTGCTGGCTAGGCTTTAGGCAGGGGCACAAACTAAGCATAAGGCAGAGGCACAAGTGCAAGCTAGGCATAAGGCAGGGGCACCTATGCAGGCTAGGCTTAAGGCAGGGGCACAAGTGATGGCTACACATAAGGCATACGGCTAACTCTTTGCACTCTTTGCATAAAGGGATAGGCACCCTTAGAGGTGAAGAGCTAGCTTTCACCCCTCTACTCTGTACTTTGTTGTACAGTGCGGAGCCACTCCATAACCCCCATGCTCCAAGCGACCAGGCACATCTTGTCTGTCCTCCGTAAATGGGTAATGCCTTTGTCCCCAATTACAGTCGTGCATGTGCATTCAGACGGGACAAGAGCGAAGAGCATAAAGCCTGCCCTGTGTGCATAACCAACATGAAGCTAAAAACAAAAAAACAATAATGCAAGGGGCTCAAAATTGCTGGCTAGGCATAAGGCAGGGGCAAAAGTGCTGGCTAGGCATAAGGCAGGGGCACAAGTGCTGGCTAGGCATAAGGCAGGGGCACAAGTGCTGGCTAGGCATAAGGCAGGGGCACAAGTGCTGGCTAGGCATAAGGCAGGGGCACAAGTGCTGGCTAGGCATAGGGCAGGGGCACAAGTGCTGGCTAGGCATAGGGCAGGGGCACAAGTGCTGGCTAGGCATAGGGCAGGGGCACAAGTGCTGGCTAGGCATAAGGCAGGGGCACAAGTGCTGGCTAGGCATAAGGCCGGGGCACAAGTGCGGGCTAGGCTTAAGGCCGGGGCACAAGTGCGGCTAGGCTTAAGGCCGGGGCACAAGTGCGGGCTAGGCTTAAGGTCGGGGCACAAGTGCGGGCTAGGCTTAAGGCCGGGGCACAAGTGCGGGCTAGGCTTAAGGCCGGGGCACAAGTGCGGGCTAGGCTTAAGGCCGGGGCACAAGTGCGGGCTAGGCTTAAGGCCGGGGCACAAGTGCGGGCTAGGCTTAAGGCCGGGGCACAAGTGCGGGCTAGGCTTAAGGCCGGGGCACAAGTGCGGGCTAGGCTTAAGGCCGGGGCACAAGTGCGGGCTAGGCTTAAGGCCGGGGCACAAGTGCGGGCTAGGCTTAAGGCCGGGGCACAAGTGCGGGCTAGGCTTAAGGCCTGGTCACAAGTGCGGGCTAGGCTTAAGGCCTGGGCACAAGTGCGGGCTAGGCTTAAGGCCTGGGCACAAGTGCAGTGCGGGCTAGGCTTAAGGCCTGGGCACAAGTGCAGTGCTGGCTAGGATCAAGGCAGGGGGCACAAATGCTGGCTAGGCTTAAGGCATGGGCACAAGTGCCAGCTAGGCTTAAGGCCTGGGCACAAGTGCAGGCTAGGCTTAAGGCCTGAGCAAAAGTGCAGGCTAGGCTTAAGGCCTGGGCACAAGTGCTGGCTAGGATCAAGGCAGGGGGCACAAGTGCTGGCTAGGCATAAGGCAGGGGCACAAGTGCTGGCTAGGCATAAGGCAGGGGCACAAGTGCTGGCTAGGCTTTAGGCAGGGGCACAAGCACAAACTAAGCATAAGGCAGAGGCACAAGTGCAAGCTAGGCATAAGGCAGGGGCACCTATGCAGGCTAGGCTTAAGGCAGGGGCACAAGTGATGGCTACACATAAGGCATACGGCTAACTCTTTGCACTCTTTGCATAAAGGGATAGGCACCCTTAGAGGTGAAGAGCTAGCTTTCACCCCTCTACTCTGTACTTTGTTGTACAGTGCGGAGCCACTCCATAACCCCCATGCTCCAAGCGACCAGGCACATCTTGTCTGTCCTCCGTAAATGGGTAATGCCTTCGTCCCCAATTACAGTCGTGCATGTGCATTCAGACGGGACAAGAACGAAGAGCGTAAAGCCTGCCCTGTGTGCATAACCAACATGAAGCTAAAAACAAAAAAACAATAATGCAAGGGGCTCAAAATTGCTGGCTAGGCATAAGGCAGGGGCAAAAGTGCTGGCTAGGCATAAGGCAGGGGCACAAGTGCTGGCTAGGCATAAGGCAGGGGCACAAGTGCTGGCTAGGCATAAGGCAGGGGCACAAGTGCTGGCTAGGCATAAGGCAGGGGCACAAGTGCGGGCTAGGCTTAAGGCCGGGGCACAAGTGCGGGCTAGGCTTAAGGCCGGGGCACAAGTGCGGGCTAGGCTTAAGGCCGGGGCACAAGTGTGGGCTAGGCTTAAGGCCGGGGCACAAGTGCGGGCTAGGCTTAAGGCCGGGGCACAAGTACGGGCTAGGCTTAAGGCCGGGGCACAAGTGCGGGCTAGGCTTAAGGTCGGGGCACAAGTGCGGGCTAGGCTTAAGGCCGGGGCACAAGTGCGGGCAAGGCTTAAGGCCGGGGCACAAGTGCGGGCTAGGCTTAAGGCCGGGGCACAAGTGCGGGCTAGGCTTAAGGCCGGGGCACAAGTGCGGGCTAGGCTTAAGGCCGGGGCACAAGTGCGGGCTAGGCTTAAGGCCGGGGCACAAGTGCGGGCTAGGCTTAAGGCCGGGGCACAAGTGCGGGCTAGGCTTAAGGCCGGGGCACAAGTGCGGGCTAGGCTCAAGGCCGGGGCACAAGTGCGGGCTAGGCTTAAGGCCTGGGCACAAGTGCGGGCTAGGCTTAAGGCCGGGGCACAAGTGCGGGCTAGGCTTAAGGCCTGGGCACAAGTGCGGGCTAGGCTTAAGGCCGGGGCACAAGTGCGGGCTAGGCTTAAGGCCGGGGCACAAGTGCGGGCTAGGCTTAAGGCCGGGGCACAAGTGCGGGCTAGGCTTAAGGCCGGGGCACAATAATGCAAGGGGCTCAAAATTGCTGGCTAGGCATAAGGCAGGGGCAAAAGTGCTGGCTAGGCATAAGGCAGGGGCACAAGTGCTGGCTAGGCATAAGGCAGGGGCACAAGTGCTGGCTAGGCATAAGGCAGGGGCACAAGTGCTGGCTAGGCATAAGGCAGGGGCACAAGTGCTGGCTAGGCATAGGGCAGGGGCACAAGTGCTGGCTAGGCATAGGGCAGGGGCACAAGTGCTGGCTAGGCATAGGGCAGGGGCACAAGTGCTGGCTAGGCATAAGGCAGGGGCACAAGTGCTGGCTAGGCATAAGGCCGGGGCACAAGTGCGGGCTAGGCTTAAGGCCGGGGCACAAGTGCGGCTAGGCTTAAGGCCGGGGCACAAGTGCGGGCTAGGCTTAAGGCCGGGGCACAAGTGCGGGCTAGGCTTAAGGCCGGGGCACAAGTGCGGGCTAGGCTTAAGGCCGGGGCACAAGTGCGGGCTAGGCTTAAGGCCGGGGCACAAGTGCGGGCTAGGCTTAAGGCCGGGGCACAAGTGCGGGCTAGGCTTAAGGCCGGGGCACAAGTGCGGGCTAGGCTTAAGGCCGGGGCACAAGTGCGGGCTAGGCTTAAGGCCGGGGCACAAGTGCGGGCTAGGCTTAAGGCCGGGGCACAAGTGCGGGCTAGGCTTAAGGCCGGGGCACAAGCGCGGGCTAGGCTTAAGGCCGGGGCACAAGTGCGGGCTAGGCTTAAGGCCGGGGCACAAGTGCGGGCTAGGCTTAAGGCCGGGGCACAAGTGCGGGCAAGGCTTAAGGCCGGGGCACAAGTGCGGGCTAGGCTTAAGGCCGGGGCACAAGTGCGGGCTAGGCTTAAGGCCGGGGCACAAGTGCGGGCTAGGCTTAAGGCCGGGGCACAAGTGCGGGCTAGGCTTAAGGCCGGGGCACAAGTGCGGGCTAGGCTTAAGGCAGGGGCACAATTGCGGGCTAGGCTTAAGGCCGGGGCACAAGTGCTGGCTAGGCATAAGGCAGGGGCACAAGTGCTGGCTAGGCATAGGGCAGGGGCACAAGTGCTGGCTAGGCATAGGGCAGGGGCACAAGTGCTGGCTAGGCATAAGGTAGGGGCACAAGTGCTGGCTAGGCATAATGCCGGGGCACAAGTGCGGGCTAGGCTTAAGGCCGGGGCACAAGTGCGGGCTAGGCTTGAGGCCGGGGCACAAGTGCGGGCTAGGCTTGAGGCCGGGGCACAAGTGCGGGCTAGGCTTAAGGCCGGGGCACAAGTGCGGGCTAGGCTTAAGGCCGGGGCACAAGTGCGGGCTAGGCTTAAGGCCGGGGCACAAGTGCGGGCTAGGCTTAAGGCCGGGGCACAAGTGCGGGCTAGGCTTAAGGCAGGGGCACAAGTGCTGGCTAGGCATAAGGCAGGGGCACAAGTGCTGGCTAGGCATATGGCAGGGGCACAAGTGCTGGCTAGGCATAAGGCAGGGGCACAAGTGCTGGCTAGGCATAAGGCAGGGGCACAAGTGCTGGCTAGGCTTAAGGCCGGGGCACAAGTGCTGGCTAGGCTTAAGGCCGGGGCACAAGTGCGGGCTAGGCTTAAGGCCGGGGCACAAGTGCGGGCTAGGCTTAAGGCCGGGGCACAAGTGCGGGCTAGGCTTAAGGCCTGGTCACAAGTGCGGGATAGGCTTACGGCCTGGGCACAAGTGCGGGCTAGGCTTAAGGCCTGGGCACAAGTGCAGTGCGGGCTAGGCTTAAGGCCTGGGCACAAGTGCAGTGCTGGCTAGGATCAAGGCAGGGGGCACAAATGCTGGCTAGGCTTAAGGCATGGGCACAAGTGCCAGCTAGGCTTAAGGCCTGGGCACAAGTGCAGGCTAGGCTTAAGGCCTGAGCAAAAGTGCAGGCTAGGCTTAAGGCCTGGGCACAAGTGCTGGCTAGGATCAAGGCAGGGGGCACAAGTGCTGGCTAGGCATAAGGCAGGGGCACAAGTGCTGGCTAGGCATAAGGCAGGGGCACAAGTGCTGGCTAGGCTTTAGGCAGGGGCACAAGCACAAACTAAGCATAAGGCAGAGGCACAAGTGCAAGCTAGGCATAAGGCAGGGGCACCTATGCAGGCTAGGCTTAAGGCAGGGGCACAAGTGATGGCTACACATAAGGCATACGGCTAACTCTTTGCACTCTTTGCATAAAGGGATAGGCACCCTTAGAGGTGAAGAGCTAGCTTTCACCCCTCTACTCTGTACTTTGTTGTACAGTGCGGAGCCACTCCATAACCCCCATGCTCCAAGCGACCAGGCACATCTTGTCTGTCCTCCGTAAATGGGTAATGCCTTCGTCCCCAATTACAGTCGTGCATGTGCATTCAGACGGGACAAGAACGAAGAGCGTAAAGCCTGCCCTGTGTGCATAACCAACATGAAGCTAAAAACAAAAAAACAATAATGCAAGGGGCTCAAAATTGCTGGCTAGGCATAAGGCAGGGGCAAAAGTGCTGGCTAGGCATAAGGCAGGGGCACAAGTGCTGGCTAGGCATAAGGCAGGGGCACAAGTGCTGGCTAGGCATAAGGCAGGGGCACAAGTGCTGGCTAGGCATAAGGCAGGGGCACAAGTGCGGGCTAGGCTTAAGGCCGGGGCACAAGTGCGGGCTAGGCTTAAGGCCGGGGCACAAGTGCGGGCTAGGCTTAAGGCCGGGGCACAAGTGTGGGCTAGGCTTAAGGCCGGGGCACAAGTGCGGGCTAGGCTTAAGGCCGGGGCACAAGTACGGGCTAGGCTTAAGGCCGGGGCACAAGTGCGGGCTAGGCTTAAGGTCGGGGCACAAGTGCGGGCTAGGCTTAAGGCCGGGGCACAAGTGCGGGCAAGGCTTAAGGCCGGGGCACAAGTGCGGGCTAGGCTTAAGGCCGGGGCACAAGTGCGGGCTAGGCTTAAGGCCGGGGCACAAGTGCGGGCTAGGCTTAAGGCCGGGGCACAAGTGCGGGCTAGGCTTAAGGCCGGGGCACAAGTGCGGGCTAGGCTTAAGGCCGGGGCACAAGTGCGGGCTAGGCTTAAGGCCGGGGCACAAGTGCGGGCTAGGCTCAAGGCCGGGGCACAAGTGCGGGCTAGGCTTAAGGCCTGGGCACAAGTGCGGGCTAGGCTTAAGGCCGGGGCACAAGTGCGGGCTAGGCTTAAGGCCTGGGCACAAGTGCGGGCTAGGCTTAAGGCCGGGGCACAAGTGCGGGCTAGGCTTAAGGCCGGGGCACAAGTGCGGGCTAGGCTTAAGGCCGGGGCACAAGTGCGGGCTAGGCTTAAGGCCGGGGCACAATAATGCAAGGGGCTCAAAATTGCTGGCTAGGCATAAGGCAGGGGCAAAAGTGCTGGCTAGGCATAAGGCAGGGGCACAAGTGCTGGCTAGGCATAAGGCAGGGGCACAAGTGCTGGCTAGGCATAAGGCAGGGGCACAAGTGCTGGCTAGGCATAAGGCAGGGGCACAAGTGCTGGCTAGGCATAGGGCAGGGGCACAAGTGCTGGCTAGGCATAGGGCAGGGGCACAAGTGCTGGCTAGGCATAGGGCAGGGGCACAAGTGCTGGCTAGGCATAAGGCAGGGGCACAAGTGCTGGCTAGGCATAAGGCCGGGGCACAAGTGCGGGCTAGGCTTAAGGCCGGGGCACAAGTGCGGCTAGGCTTAAGGCCGGGGCACAAGTGCGGGCTAGGCTTAAGGCCGGGGCACAAGTGCGGGCTAGGCTTAAGGCCGGGGCACAAGTGCGGGCTAGGCTTAAGGCCGGGGCACAAGTGCGGGCTAGGCTTAAGGCCGGGGCACAAGTGCGGGCTAGGCTTAAGGCCGGGGCACAAGTGCGGGCTAGGCTTAAGGCCGGGGCACAAGTGCGGGCTAGGCTTAAGGCCGGGGCACAAGTGCGGGCTAGGCTTAAGGCCGGGGCACAAGTGCGGGCTAGGCTTAAGGCCGGGGCACAAGTGCGGGCTAGGCTTAAGGCCGGGGCACAAGCGCGGGCTAGGCTTAAGGCCGGGGCACAAGTGCGGGCTAGGCTTAAGGCCGGGGCACAAGTGCGGGCTAGGCTTAAGGCCGGGGCACAAGTGCGGGCAAGGCTTAAGGCCGGGGCACAAGTGCGGGCTAGGCTTAAGGCCGGGGCACAAGTGCGGGCTAGGCTTAAGGCCGGGGCACAAGTGCGGGCTAGGCTTAAGGCCGGGGCACAAGTGCGGGCTAGGCTTAAGGCCGGGGCACAAGTGCGGGCTAGGCTTAAGGCCGGGGCACAATTGCGGGCTAGGCTTAAGGCCGGGGCACAAGTGCTGGCTAGGCATAAGGCAGGGGCACAAGTGCTGGCTAGGCATAGGGCAGGGGCACAAGTGCTGGCTAGGCATAGGGCAGGGGCACAAGTGCTGGCTAGGCATAAGGTAGGGGCACAAGTGCTGGCTAGGCATAATGCCGGGGCACAAGTGCGGGCTAGGCTTAAGGCCGGGGCACAAGTGCGGGCTAGGCTTGAGGCCGGGGCACAAGTGCGGGCTAGGCTTGAGGCCGGGGCACAAGTGCGGGCTAGGCTTAAGGCCGGGGCACAAGTGCGGGCTAGGCTTAAGGCCGGGGCACAAGTGCGGGCTAGGCTTAAGGCCGGGGCACAAGTGCGGGCTAGGCTTAAGGCCGGGGCACAAGTGCGGGCTAGGCTTAAGGCAGGGGCACAAGTGCTGGCTAGGCATAAGGCAGGGGCACAAGTGCTGGCTAGGCATATGGCAGGGGCACAAGTGCTGGCTAGGCATAAGGCAGGGGCACAAGTGCTGGCTAGGCATAAGGCAGGGGCACAAGTGCTGGCTAGGCTTAAGGCCGGGGCACAAGTGCTGGCTAGGCTTAAGGCCGGGGCACAAGTGCGGGCTAGGCTTAAGGCCGGGGCACAAGTGCGGGCTAGGCTTAAGGCCGGGGCACAAGTGCGGGCTAGGCTTAAGGCCTGGTCACAAGTGCGGGATAGGCTTACGGCCTGGGCACAAGTGCGGGCTAGGCTTAAGGCCTGGGCACAAGTGCAGTGCGGGCTAGGCTTAAGGCCTGGGCACAAGTGCAGTGCTGGCTAGGATCAAGGCAGGGGGCACAAATGCTGGCTAGGCTTAAGGCATGGGCACAAGTGCCAGCTAGGCTTAAGGCCTGGGCACAAGTGCAGGCTAGGCTTAAGGCCTGAGCAAAAGTGCAGGCTAGGCTTAAGGCCTGGGCACAAGTGCTGGCTAGGATCAAGGCAGGGGGCACAAGTGCTGGCTAGGCATAAGGCAGGGGCACAAGTGCTGGCTAGGCATAAGGCAGGGGCACAAGTGCTGGCTAGGCTTTAGGCAGGGGCACAAGCACAAACTAAGCTTAAGGCAGAGGCACAAGTGCAAGCTAGGCATAAGGCAGGGGCACCTATGCAGGCTAGGCTTAAGGCAGGGGCACAAGTGATGGCTACACATAAGGCATACGGCTAACTCTTTGCACTCTTTGCATAAAGGGATAGGCACCCTTAGAGGTGAAGAGCTAGCTTTCACCCCTCTACTCTGTACTTTGTTGTACAGTGCGGAGCCACTCCATAACCCCCATGCTCCAAGCGACCAGGCACATCTTGTCTGTCCTCAGTAAATGGGTAATGCCTTCGTCCCCAATTACAGTCGTGCATGTGCATTCAGACGGGACAAGAACGAAGAGCGTAAAGCCTGCCCTGTGTGCATAACCAACATGAAGCTAAAAACAAAAAAACAATAATGCAAGGGGCTCAAAATTGCTGGCTAGGCATAAGGCAGGGGCAAAAGTGCTGGCTAGGCATAAGGCAGGGGCACAAGTGCTGGCTAGGCATAAGGCAGGGGCACAAGTGCTGGCTAGGCATAAGGCAGGGGCACAAGTGCTGGCTAGGCATAAGGCAGGGGCACAAGTGCTGGCTAGGCATAAGGCAGGGGCACAAGTGCTGGCTAGGCATAAGGCCGGGGCACAAGTGCGGGCTAGGCTTAAGGCCTGGGCACAAGTGCGGGCTAGGCTTAAGGCCTGGGCACAAGTGCGGGCTAGGCTTAAGGCCTGGGCACAAGTGCGGGCTAGGCTTAAGGCCTGGGCACAAGTGCAGGCTTGGCTTAAGGCCTGGGCACAAGTGCGGGCTAGGCTTAAGGCCTGGGCACAAGTGCGGGCTAGGCTTAAGGCCTGGGCACAAGTGCGGGCTAGGCTTAAGGCCTGGGCACAAGTGCGGGCTAGGCTTAAGGCCTGGGTTTAAGTGCAGTGCGGGCTAGGCTTAAGGCCTGGGCACAAGTGCAGTGCTGGCTAGGATCAAGGCAGGGGGCACAAATGCTGGCTAGGCTTAAGGCATGGGCACAAGTGCCAGCTAGGCTTAAGGCCTGGGCACAAGTGCAGGCTAGGCTTAAGGCCTGAGCAAAAGTGCAGGCTAGGCTTAAGGCCTGGGCACAAGTGCGGGCTAGGCTTAAGGCATGGGCACAAGTGCAGTAATGGCTAGGATCAAGGCAGGGGGCACAAGTGCTGGCTAGGCATAAGGCAGGGGCACAAGTGCTGGCTAGGCATAAGGCAGGGGCACAAGTGCTGGCTAGGCTTTAGGCAGGGGCACAAGCACAAACTAAGCATAAGGCAGAGGCACAAGTGCCAGCTAGGCATAAGGCAGGGGCACGTATGCAGGCTAGGCTTAAGGCAGGGGCAAAAGTGATGGCTACACATAAGGCATACGGCTAACTCTTTGCACTCTTTGCATAAAGGGATAGGCACCCTTAGAGGTGAAGAGCTAGCTTTCACCCCTCTACTCTGTACTTTGTTGTACAGTGCGGAGCCACTCCATAACCCCCATGCTCCAAGCGACCAGGCACATCTTGTCTGTCCTCAGTAAATGGGTAATGCCTTCGTCCCCAATTACAGTCGTGCATGTGCATTCAGACGGGACAAGAACGAAGAGCGTAAAGCCTGCCCTGTGTGCATAACCAACATGAAGCTAAAAACAAAAAAACAATAATGCAAGGGGCTCAAAATTGCTGGCTAGGCATAAGGCAGGGGCAAAAGTGCTGGCTAGGCATAAGGCAGGGGCACAAGTGCTGGCTAGGCATAAGGCAGGGGCACAAGTGCTGGCTAGGCATAAGGCAGGGGCACAAGTGCTGGCTAGGCATAAGGCAGGGGCACAAGTGCTGGCTAGGCATAAGGCAGGGGCACAAGTGCTGGCTAGGCATAAGGCCGGGGCACAAGTGCGGGCTAGGCTTAAGGCCTGGGCACAAGTGCGGGCTAGGCTTAAGGCCTGGGCACAAGTGCGGGCTAGGCTTAAGGCCTGGGCACAAGTGCGGGCTAGGCTTAAGACCGGGGCACAAGTGCGGGCTAGGCTTAAGGCCGGGGCACAGGTGCGGGCTAGGCTTAAGGCCGGGGCACAAGTGCGGGCTAGGCTTAAGGCCGGGGCACAAGTGCTGGCTAGGCTTAAGGCCGAGGCACAAGTGCGGGCTTGGCTTAAGGCCGGGGCACAAGTGCAGGCTAGGCTTAAGGCCGGGGCACAAGTGCGGGCTAGGCTTAAGGCCGGGGCACAAGTGCGGGCTAGGCTTAAGGCCGGGGCACAAGTGCGGGCTAGGCTTAAGACCGGGGCACAAGTGCGGGCTAGGCTTAAGACCGGGGCACAAGTGCGGGCTAGGCTTAAGGCCGGGGCACAGGTGCGGGCTAGGCTTAAGGCCGGGGCACAAGTGCGGGCTAGGCTTAAGGCCGGGGCACAAGTGCTGGCTAGGCTTAAGGCCGAGGCACAAGTGCGGGCTAGGCTTAAGGCCGGGGCACAAGTGCGGGCTAGGCTTAAGGCCTGGGCACAAGTGCGGGCTAGGCTTTAGGCCTGGGCATAAGTGCGGGCTAGGCTTAAGGCCTGGGCACAAGTGCGGGCTAGGCTTAAGGCCTGGGCACAAGTGCGGGCTAGGCTTAAGGCCTGGGCACAAGTGCGGGCTAGGCTTAAGGCCTGGGCACAAGTGCGGGCTAGGCTTAAGGCCTGGGCACAAGTGCGGGCTAGGCTTAAGGCCTGGGCACAAGTGCAGTGCGGGCTAGGCTTAAGGCCTGGGCACAAGTGCAGTGCTGGCTAGGATCAAGGCAGGGGGCACAAATGCTGGCTAGGCTTAAGGCATGGGCACAAGTGCCAGCTAGGCTTAAGGCCTGGGCACTAGTGCAGGCTAGGCTTAAGGCCTGAGCAAAAGTGCAGGCTAGGCTTAAGGCCTGGGCACAAGTGCTGGCTAGGATCAAGGCAGGGGGCACAAGTGCTGGCTAGGCATAAGGCAGGGGCACAAGTGCTGGCTAGGCATAAGGCAGGGGCACAAGTGCTGGCTAGGCTTTAGGCAGGGGCACAAACTAAGCATAAGGCAGAGGCACAAGTGCAAGCTAGGCATAAGGCAGGGGCACCTATGCAGGCTAGGCTTAAGGCAGGGGCACAAGTGATGGCTACACATAAGGCATACGGCTAACTCTTTGCACTCTTTGCATAAAGGGATAGGCACCCTTAGAGGTGAAGAGCTAGCTTTCACCCCTCTACTCTGTACTTTGTTGTACAGTGCGGAGCCACTCCATAACCCCCATGCTCCAAGCGACCAGGCACATCTTGTCTGTCCTCCGTAAATGGGTAATGCCTTTGTCCCCAATTACAGTCGTGCATGTGCATTCAGACGGGACAAGAGCGAAGAGCATAAAGCCTGCCCTGTGTGCATAACCAACATGAAGCTAAAAACAAAAAAACAATAATGCAAGGGGCTCAAAATTGCTGGCTAGGCATAAGGCAGGGGCAAAAGTGCTGGCTAGGCATAAGGCAGGGGCACAAGTGCTGGCTAGGCATAAGGCAGGGGCACAAGTGCTGGCTAGGCATAAGGCAGGGGCACAAGTGCTGGCTAGGCATAAGGCAGGGGCACAAGTGCTGGCTAGGCATAGGGCAGGGGCACAAGTGCTGGCTAGGCATAGGGCAGGGGCACAAGTGCTGGCTAGGCATAGGGCAGGGGCACAAGTGCTGGCTAGGCATAAGGCAGGGGCACAAGTGCTGGCTAGGCATAAGGCCGGGGCACAAGTGCGGGCTAGGCTTAAGGCCGGGGCACAAGTGCGGCTAGGCTTAAGGCCGGGGCACAAGTGCGGGCTAGGCTTAAGGTCGGGGCACAAGTGCGGGCTAGGCTTAAGGCCGGGGCACAAGTGCGGGCTAGGCTTAAGGCCGGGGCACAAGTGCGGGCTAGGCTTAAGGCCGGGGCACAAGTGCGGGCTAGGCTTAAGGCCGGGGCACAAGTGCGGGCTAGGCTTAAGGCCTGGGCACAAGTGCGGGCTAGGCTTTAGGCCTGGGCATAAGTGCGGGCTAGGCTTAAGGCCTGGGCACAAGTGCGGGCTAGGCTTAAGGCCTGGGCACAAGTGCGGGCTAGGCTTAAGGCCTGGGCACAAGTGCGGGCTAGGCTTAAGGCCTGGGCACAAGTGCGGGCTAGGCTTAAGGCCGAGGCACAAGTGCGGGCTAGGCTTAAGGCCGGGGCACAAGTGCGGGCTAGGCTTAAGGCCTGGGCACAAGTGCGGGCTAGGCTTTAGGCCTGGGCATAAGTGCGGGCTAGGCTTAAGGCCTGGGCACAAGTGCGGGCTAGGCTTAAGGCCTGGGCACAAGTGCGGGCTAGGCTTAAGGCCTGGGCACAAGTGCGGGCTAGGCTTAAGGCCTGGGCACAAGTGCGGGCTAGGCTTAAGGCCTGGGCACAAGTGCGGGCTAGGCTTTAGGCCTGGGCATAAGTGCGGGCTAGGCTTAAGGCCTGGGCACAAGTGCGGGCTAGGCTTAAGGCCTGGGCACAAGTGCGGGCTAGGCTTAAGGCCTGGGCACAAGTGCGGGCTAGGCTTAAGGCCTGGGCACAAGTGCGGGCTAGGCTTAAGGCCTGGGCACAAGTGCGGGCTAGGCTTAAGGCCTGGGCACAAGTGCAGTGCGGGCTAGGCTTAAGGCCTGGGCACAAGTGCAGTGCTGGCTAGGATCAAGGCAGGGGGCACAAATGCTGGCTAGGCTTAAGGCATGGGCACAAGTGCCAGCTAGGCTTAAGGCCTGGGCACTAGTGCAGGCTAGGCTTAAGGCCTGAGCAAAAGTGCAGGCTAGGCTTAAGGCCTGGGCACAAGTGCTGGCTAGGATCAAGGCAGGGGGCACAAGTGCTGGCTAGGCATAAGGCAGGGGCACAAGTGCTGGCTAGGCATAAGGCAGGGGCACAAGTGCTGGCTAGGCTTTAGGCAGGGGCACAAACTAAGCATAAGGCAGAGGCACAAGTGCAAGCTAGGCATAAGGCAGGGGCACCTATGCAGGCTAGGCTTAAGGCAGGGGCACAAGTGATGGCTACACATAAGGCATACGGCTAACTCTTTGCACTCTTTGCATAAAGGGATAGGCACCCTTAGAGGTGAAGAGCTAGCTTTCACCCCTCTACTCTGTACTTTGTTGTACAGTGCGGAGCCACTCCATAACCCCCATGCTCCAAGCGACCAGGCACATCTTGTCTGTCCTCCGTAAATGGGTAATGCCTTTGTCCCCAATTACAGTCGTGCATGTGCATTCAGACGGGACAAGAGCGAAGAGCATAAAGCCTGCCCTGTGTGCATAACCAACATGAAGCTAAAAACAAAAAAACAATAATGCAAGGGGCTCAAAATTGCTGGCTAGGCATAAGGCAGGGGCAAAAGTGCTGGCTAGGCATAAGGCAGGGGCACAAGTGCTGGCTAGGCATAAGGCAGGGGCACAAGTGCTGGCTAGGCATAAGGCAGGGGCACAAGTGCTGGCTAGGCATAAGGCAGGGGCACAAGTGCTGGCTAGGCATAGGGCAGGGGCACAAGTGCTGGCTAGGCATAGGGCAGGGGCACAAGTGCTGGCTAGGCATAGGGCAGGGGCACAAGTGCTGGCTAGGCATAAGGCAGGGGCACAAGTGCTGGCTAGGCATAAGGCCGGGGCACAAGTGCGGGCTAGGCTTAAGGCCGGGGCACAAGTGCGGCTAGGCTTAAGGCCGGGGCACAAGTGCGGGCTAGGCTTAAGGTCGGGGCACAAGTGCGGGCTAGGCTTAAGGCCGGGGCACAAGTGCGGGCTAGGCTTAAGGCCGGGGCACAAGTGCGGGCTAGGCTTAAGGCCGGGGCACAAGTGCGGGCTAGGCTTAAGGCCGGGGCACAAGTGCGGGCTAGGCTTAAGGCCGGGGCACAAGTGCGGGCTAGGCTTAAGGCCGGGGCACAAGTGCGGGCTAGGCTTAAGGCCGGGGCACAAGTGCGGGCTAGGCTTAAGGCCGGGGCACAAGTGCGGGCTAGGCTTAAGGCCGGGGCACAAGTGCGGGCTAGGCTTAAGGCCGGGGCACAAGTGCGGGCTAGGCTTAAGGCCGGGGCACAAGTGCGGGCTAGGCTTAAGGCCGGGGCACAAGTGCGGGCAAGGCTTAAGGCCGGGGCACAAGTGCGGGCTAGGCTTAAGGCCGGGGCACAAGTGCGGGCTAGGCTTAAGGCCGGGGCACAAGTGCGGGCTAGGCTTAAGGCCGGGGCACAATTGCGGGCTAGGCTTAAGGCCGGGGCACAAGTGCTGGCTAGGCATAAGGCAGGGGCACAAGTGCTGGCTAGGCATAGGGCAGGGGCACAAGTGCTGGCTAGGCATAGGGCAGGGGCACAAGTGCTGGCTAGGCATAAGGTAGGGGCACAAGTGCTGGCTAGGCATAATGCCGGGGCACAAGTGCGGGCTAGGCTTAAGGCCGGGGCACAAGTGCGGGCTAGGCTTGAGGCCGGGGCACAAGTGCGGGCTAGGCTTGAGGCCGGGGCACAAGTGCGGGCTAGGCTTAAGGCCGGGGCACAAGTGCGGGCTAGGCTTAAGGCCGGGGCACAAGTGCGGGCTAGGCTTAAGGCCGGGGCACAAGTGCGGGCTAGGCTTAAGGCCGGGGCACAAGTGCGGGCTAGGCTTAAGGCCGGGGCACAAGTGCGGGCTAGGCTTAAGGCAGGGGCACAAGTGCTGGCTAGGCATAAGGCAGGGGCACAAGTGCTGGCTAGGCATATGGCAGGGTCACAAGTGCTGGCTAGGCATAAGGCAGGGGCACAAGTGCTGGCTAGGCATAAGGCAGGGGCACAAGTGCTGGCTAGGCTTAAGGCCGGGGCACAAGTGCTGGCTAGGCTTAAGGCCGGGGCACAAGTGCGGGCTAGGCTTAAGGCCGGGGCACAAGTGCGGGCTAGGCTTAAGGCCGGGGCACAAGTGCGGGCTAGGCTTAAGGCCTGGTCACAAGTGCGGGCTAGGCTTAAGGCCTGGGCACAAGTGCGGGCTAGGCTTAAGGCCTGGGCACAAGTGCAGTGCGGGCTAGGCTTAAGGCCTGGGCACAAGTGCAGTGCTGGCTAGGATCAAGGCAGGGGGCACAAATGCTGGCTAGGCTTAAGGCATGGGCACAAGTGCCAGCTAGGCTTAAGGCCTGGGCACAAGTGCAGGCTAGGCTTAAGGCCTGAGCAAAAGTGCAGGCTAGGCTTAAGGCCTGGGCACAAGTGCTGGCTAGGATCAAGGCAGGGGGCACAAGTGCTGGCTAGGCATAAGGCAGGGGCACAAGTGCTGGCTAGGCATAAGGCAGGGGCACAAGTGCTGGCTAGGCTTTAGGCAGGGGCACAAGCACAAACTAAGCATAAGGCAGAGGCACAAGTGCAAGCTAGGCATAAGGCAGGGGCACCTATGCAGGCTAGGCTTAAGGCAGGGGCACAAGTGATGGCTACACATAAGGCATACGGCTAACTCTTTGCACTCTTTGCATAAAGGGATAGGCACCCTTAGAGGTGAAGAGCTAGCTTTCACCCCTCTACTCTGTACTTTGTTGTACAGTGCGGAGCCACTCCATAACCCCCATGCTCCAAGCGACCAGGCACATCTTGTCTGTCCTCCGTAAATGGGTAATGCCTTCGTCCCCAATTACAGTCGTGCATGTGCATTCAGACGGGACAAGAACGAAGAGCGTAAAGCCTGCCCTGTGTGCATAACCAACATGAAGCTAAAAACAAAAAAACAATAATGCAAGGGGCTCAAAATTGCTGGCTAGGCATAAGGCAGGGGCAAAAGTGCTGGCTAGGCATAAGGCAGGGGCACAAGTGCTGGCTAGGCATAAGGCAGGGGCACAAGTGCTGGCTAGGCATAAGGCAGGGGCACAAGTGCTGGCTAGGCATAAGGCAGGGGCACAAGTGCGGGCTAGGCTTAAGGCCGGGGCACAAGTGCGGGCTAGGCTTAAGGCCGGGGCACAAGTGCGGGCTAGGCTTAAGGCCGGGGCACAAGTGCGGGCTAGGCTTAAGGCCGGGGCACAAGTGCGGGCTAGGCTTAAGGCCGGGGCACAAGTACGGGCTAGGCTTAAGGCCGGGGCACAAGTGCGGGCTAGGCTTAAGGCCGGGGCACAAGTGCGGGCTAGGCTTAAGGCCGGGGCACAAGTGCGGGCAAGGCTTAAGGCCGGGGCACAAGTGCGGGCTAGGCTTAAGGCCGGGGCACAAGTGCGGGCTAGGCTTAAGGCCGGGGCACAAGTGCGGGCTAGGCTTAAGGCCGGGGCACAAGTGCGGGCTAGGCTTAAGGCCGGGGCACAAGTGCGGGCTAGGCTTAAGGCCGGGGCACAAGTGCGGGCTAGGCTTAAGGCCGGGGCACAAGTGCGGGCTAGGCTTAAGGCCTGGGCACAAGTGCGGGCTAGGCTTAAGGCCGGGGCACAAGTGCGGGCTAGGCTTAAGGCCGGGGCACAAGTGCGGGCTAGGCTTAAGGCCGGGGCACAATTGCGGGCTAGGCTTAAGGCCGGGGCACAAGTGCGGGCTAGGCTTAAGGCCGGGGCACAAGTGCGGGCTAGGCTTAAGGCCGGGGCACAAGTGCAGGCTAGGCTTAAGGCCGGGGCACAAGTGCGGGCTAGGCTTAAGGCCGGGGAACAAGTGAAGGCTTGGCTTAAGGCCGGGGCACAAGTGCGGGCTAGGCTTAAGGCCGGGGCACAAGTGCGGGCTAGGCTTAAAGCCGGGGCACAAGTGCGGGCTAGGCTTAAAGCCGGGGCACAAGTGCGGGCTAGGCTTAAGGCCGGGGCACAAGTGCCGGCTAGGCTTAAGGCCTGGGCACAAGTGCGGGCTAGGCTTAAGGCCGGGGCACAAGTGCGGGCTAGGCTTAAGGCCGGGGCACAAGTGCGGGCTAGGCTTAAGGCCGGGGCACAAGTGCGGGCTAGGCTTAAGGCCGGGGCACAAGTGCGGGCTAGGCTTAAGGCCGGGGCACAAGTGCGGGCTAGGCTTAAGGCCGGGGCACAAGTGCGGGCTAGGCTTAAGGCAGGGGCACAAGTGCGGGCTAGGCTTAAGGCCGGGGCACAAGTGCGGGCTAGGCTTAAGGCCGGCGCACAAGTGCGGGCTAGGCTTAAGGCCGGGGCACAAGTGCGGGCTAGGCTTAAGGCCGGGGCACAAGTGCGGGCTAGGCTTAAGGCCGGGGCACAAGTGCGGGCTTGGCTTAAGGCCGGGGCACAAGTGCGGGCTAGGCTTAAGGACGGGGCACAAGTGCGGGCTAGGCTTAAGGCCGGGGCACAAGTGCGGGCTAGGCTTAAGGCCGGGGCACAAGTGCGGGCTAGGCTTAAGACCGGGGCACAAGTGCGGGCTAGGCTTAAGGCCGGGGCACAAGTGCGGGCTAGGCTTAAGGCCGGCGCACAAGTGCGGGCTAGGCTTAAGGCCGGGGCACAAGTGCGGGCTAGGCTTAAGGCCGGGGCACAAGTGCGGGCTAGGCTTAAGGCCGGGGCACAAGTGCGGGCTAGGCTTAAGGCCTGGGCACAAGTGCGGGCTAGGCTTAAGGCCTGGGCATAAGTGCGGGCTAGGCTTAAGGCCTGGGCACAAGTGCGGGCTAGGCTTAAGGCCTGGGCACAAGTGCGGGCTAGGCTTAAGGCCTGGGCACAAGTGCGGGCTAGGCTTAAGGCCTGGGCACAAGTGCGGGCTAGGCTTAAGGCCTGGGCACAAGTGCGGGCTAGGCTTAAGGCCTGGGCACAAGTGCAGTGCGGGCTAGGCTTAAGGCCTGGGCACAAGTGCAGTGCTGGCTAGGATCAAGGCAGGGGGCACAAATGCTGGCTAGGCTTAAGGCATGGGCACAAGTGCGGGCTAGGCTTAAGGCCTGGGCACAAGTGCGGGCTAGGCTTAAGGCCTGGGCACAAGTGCGGGCTAGGCTTAAGGCCTGGGCACAAGTGCGGGCTAGGCTTAAGGCCGGCGCACAAGTGCGGGCTAGGCTTAAGGCCGGGGCACAAGTGCGGGCTAGGCTTAAGGCCTGGGCACAAGTGCGGGCTAGGCTTAAGGCCGGGGCACAAGTGCGGGCTAGGCTTAAGGCCTGGGCACAAGTGCGGGCTAGGCTTAAGGCCTGGGCATAAGTGCGGGCTAGGCTTAAGGCCTGGGCACAAGTGCGGGCTAGGCTTAAGGCCTGGGCACAAGTGCGGGCTAGGCTTAAGGCCTGGGCACAAGTGCGGGCTAGGCTTAAGGCCTGGGCACAAGTGCGGGCTAGGCTTAAGGCCTGGGCACAAGTGCGGGCTAGGCTTAAGGCCTGGGCACAAGTGCAGTGCGGGCTAGGCTTAAGGCCTGGGCACAAGTGCAGTGCTGGCTAGGATCAAGGCAGGGGGCACAAATGCTGGCTAGGCTTAAGGCATGGGCACAAGTGCCAGCTAGGCTTAAGGCCTGGGCACTAGTGCAGGCTAGGCTTAAGGCCTGAGCAAAAGTGCAGGCTAGGCTTAAGGCCTGGGCACAAGTGCTGGCTAGGATCAAGGCAGGGGGCACAAGTGCTGGCTAGGCATAAGGCAGGGGCACAAGTGCTGGCTAGGCATAAGGCAGGGGCACAAGTGCTGGCTAGGCTTTAGGCAGGGGCACAAACTAAGCATAAGGCAGAGGCACAAGTGCAAGCTAGGCATAAGGCAGGGGCACCTATGCAGGCTAGGCTTAAGGCAGGGGCACAAGTGATGGCTACACATAAGGCATACGGCTAACTCTTTGCACTCTTTGCATAAAGGGATAGGCACCCTTAGAGGTGAAGAGCTAGCTTTCACCCCTCTACTCTGTACTTTGTTGTACAGTGCGGAGCCACTCCATAACCCCCATGCTCCAAGCGACCAGGCACATCTTGTCTGTCCTCCGTAAATGGGTAATGCCTTTGTCCCCAATTACAGTCGTGCATGTGCATTCAGACGGGACAAGAGCGAAGAGCATAAAGCCTGCCCTGTGTGCATAACCAACATGAAGCTAAAAACAAAAAAACAATAATGCAAGGGGCTCAAAATTGCTGGCTAGGCATAAGGCAGGGGCAAAAGTGCTGGCTAGGCATAAGGCAGGGGCACAAGTGCTGGCTAGGCATAAGGCAGGGGCACAAGTGCTGGCTAGGCATAAGGCAGGGGCACAAGTGCTGGCTAGGCATAAGGCAGGGGCACAAGTGCTGGCTAGGCATAGGGCAGGGGCACAAGTGCTGGCTAGGCATAGGGCAGGGGCACAAGTGCTGGCTAGGCATAGGGCAGGGGCACAAGTGCTGGCTAGGCATACGGCAGGGGCACAAGTGCTGGCTAGGCATAAGGCCGGGGCACAAGTGCGGGCTAGGCTTAAGGCCGGGGCACAAGTGCGGCTAGGCTTAAGGCCGGGGCAAAAGTGCGGGCTAGGCTTAAGGCCGGGGCACAAGTGCGGGCTAGGCTTAAGGCCGGGGCACAAGTGCGGGCTAGGCTTAAGGCCGGGGCACAAGTGCGGGCTAGGCTTAAGGCCGGGGCACAAGTGCGGGCTAGGCTTAAGGCCGGGGCACAAGTGCGGGCTAGGCTTAAGGCCGGGGCACAAGTGCGGGCTAGGCTTAAGGCCGGGGCACAAGTGCGGGCTAGGCTTAAGGCCGGGGCACAAGTGCGGGCTAGGCTTAAGGCCGGGGCACAAGTGCGGGCTAGGCTTAAGGCCGGGGCACAAGTGCGGGCAAGGCTTAAGGCCGGGGCACAAGTGCGGGCTAGGCTTAAGGCCGGGGCACAAGTGCGGGCTAGGCTTAAGGCCGGGGCACAAGTGCGGGCTAGGCTTAAGGCCGGGGCACAAGTGCGGGCTAGGCTTAAGGCCGGGGCACAATTGCGGGCTAGGCTTAAGGCCGGGGCACAAGTGCTGGCTAGGCATAAGGCAGGGGCACAAGTGCTGGCTAGGCATAGGGCAGGGGCACAAGTGCTGGCTAGGCATAGGGCAGGGGCACAAGTGCTGGCTAGGCATAAGGTAGGGGCACAAGTGCTGGCTAGGCATAATGCCGGGGCACAAGTGCGGGCTAGGCTTAAGGCCGGGGCACAAGTGCGGGCTAGGCTTGAGGCCGGGGCACAAGTGCGGGCTAAGCTTGAGGCCGGGGCACAAGTGCGGGCTAGGCTTAAGGCCGGGGCACAAGTGCGGGCTAGGCTTAAGGCCGGGGCACAAGTGCGGGCTAGGCTTAAGGCCGGGGCACAAGTGCGGGCTAGGCTTAAGGCCGGGGCACAAGTGCGGGCTAGGCTTAAGGCCGGGGCACAAGTGCGGGCTAGGCTTAAGGCCGGGGCACAAGTGCGGGCTAGGCTTAAGGCCGGGGCACAAGTGCGGGCTAGGCTTAAGGCCGGGGCACAAGTGCGGGCTAGGCTTAAGGCCGGGGCACAAGTGCGGGCTAGGCTTAAGGCCGGGGCACAAGTGCGGGCAAGGCTTAAGGCCGGGGCACAAGTGCGGGCTAGGCTTAAGGCCGGGGCACAAGTGCGGGCTAGGCTTAAGGCCGGGGCACAAGTGCGGGCTAGGCTTAAGGCCGGGGCACAAGTGCGGGCTAGGCTTAAGGCCGGGGCACAAGTGCGGGCTAGGCTTAAGGCCGGGGCACAAGTGCGGGCTAGGCTTAAGGCCGGGGCACAAGTGCGGGCTAGGCTTAAGGCCGGGGCACAAGTGCGGGCTAGGCTTAAGTCCGGGGCACAAGTGCGGGCTAGGCTTAAGGCAGGGGCACAAGTGCGGGCTAGGCTTAAGGCCGGGGCACAAGTGCGGGCTAGGCTTAAGGCCGGGGCACAAGTGCGGGCTAGGCTTAAGGCCGGGGCACAAGTGCGGGCTAGGCTTAAGGCCGGGGCACAAGTGCGGGCTAGGCTTAAGGCCGGGGCATAAGTGCGGGCTTGGCTTAAGGCCGGGGCACAAGTGCGGGCTAGGCTTAAGGCCGGGGCACAAGTGCGGGCTAGGCTTAAGGCCGGGGCACAAGTGCGGGCTAGGCTTAAGGCCGGGGCACAAGTGCGGGCTAGGCTTAAGACCGGGGCACAAGTGCGGGCTAGGCTTAAGACCGGGGCACAGGTGCGGGCTAGGCTTAAGGCCGGGGCACAAGTGCGGGCTAGGCTTAAGGCCGGGGCACAAGTGCTGGCTAGGCTTAAGGCCGAGGCACAAGTGCGGGCTAGGCTTAAGGCCGGGGCACAAGTGCGGGCTAGGCTTAAGGCCTGGGCACAAGTGCGGGCTAGGCTTTAGGCCTGGGCATAAGTGCGGGCTAGGCTTAAGGCCTGGGCACAAGTGCGGGCTAGGCTTAAGGCCTGGGCACAAGTGCGGGCTAGGCTTAAGGCCTGGGCACAAGTGCGGGCTAGGCTTAAGGCCTGGGCACAAGTGCGGGCTAGGCTTAAGGCCTGGGCACAAGTGCGGGCTAGGCTTAAGGCCTGGGCACAAGTGCAGTGCGGGCTAGGCTTAAGGCCTGGGCACAAGTGCAGTGCTGGCTAGGATCAAGGCAGGGGGCACAAATGCTGGCTAGGCTTAAGGCATGGGCACAAGTGCCAGCTAGGCTTAAGGCCTGGGCACTAGTGCAGGCTAGGCTTAAGGCCTGAGCAAAAGTGCAGGCTAGGCTTAAGGCCTGGGCACAAGTGCTGGCTAGGATCAAGGCAGGGGGCACAAGTGCTGGCTAGGCATAAGGCAGGGGCACAAGTGCTGGCTAGGCATAAGGCAGGGGCACAAGTGCTGGCTAGGCTTTAGGCAGGGGCACAAACTAAGCATAAGGCAGAGGCACAAGTGCAAGCTAGGCATAAGGCAGGGGCACCTATGCAGGCTAGGCTTAAGGCAGGGGCACAAGTGATGGCTACACATAAGGCATACAGCTAACTCTTTGCACTCTTTGCATAAAGGGATAGGCACCCTTAGAGGTGAAGAGCTAGCTTTCACCCCTCTACTCTGTACTTTGTTGTACAGTGCGGAGCCACTCCATAACCCCCATGCTCCAAGCGACCAGGCACATCTTGTCTGTCCTCCGTAAATGGGTAATGCCTTTGTCCCCAATTACAGTCGTGCATGTGCATTCAGACGGGACAAGAGCGAAGAGCATAAAGCCTGCCCTGTGTGCATAACCAACATGAAGCTAAAAACAAAAAAACAATAATGCAAGGGGCTCAAAATTGCTGGCTAGGCATAAGGCAGGGGCAAAAGTGCTGGCTAGGCATAAGGCAGGGGCACAAGTGCTGGCTAGGCATAAGGCAGGGGCACAAGTGCTGGCTAGGCATAAGGCAGGGGCACAAGTGCTGGCTAGGCATAAGGCAGGGGCACAAGTGCTGGCTAGGCATAGGGCAGGGGCACAAGTGCTGGCTAGGCATAGGGCAGGGGCACAAGTGCTGGCTAGGCATAGGGCAGGGGCACAAGTGCTGGCTAGGCATAAGGCAGGGGCACAAGTGCTGGCTAGGCATAAGGCCGGGGCACAAGTGCGGGCTAGGCTTAAGGCCGGGGCACAAGTGCGGCTAGGCTTAAGGCCGGGGCACAAGTGCGGGCTAGGCTTAAGGTCGGGGCACAAGTGCGGGCTAGGCTTAAGGCCGGGGCACAAGTGCGGGCTAGGCTTAAGGCCGGGGCACAAGTGCGGGCTAGGCTTAAGGCCGGGGCACAAGTGCGGGCTAGGCTTAAGGCCGGGGCACAAGTGCGGGCTAGGCTTAAGGCCGGGGCACAAGTGCGGGCTAGGCTTAAGGCCGGGGCACAAGTGCGGGCTAGGCTTAAGGCCGGGGCACAAGTGCGGGCTAGGCTTAAGGCCGGGGCACAAGTGCGGGCTAGGCTTAAGGCCGGGGCACAAGTGCGGGCTAGGCTTAAGGCCGGGGCACAAGTGCGGGCTAGGCTTAAGGCCGGGGCACAAGTGCGGGCTAGGCTTAAGGCCGGGGCACAAGTGCGGGCAAGGCTTAAGGCCGGGGCACAAGTGCGGGCTAGGCTTAAGGCCGGGGCACAAGTGCGGGCTAGGCTTAAGGCCGGGGCACAAGTGCGGGCTAGGCTTAAGGCCGGGGCACAATTGCGGGCTAGGCTTAAGGCCGGGGCACAAGTGCTGGCTAGGCATAAGGCAGGGGCACAAGTGCTGGCTAGGCATAGGGCAGGGGCACAAGTGCTGGCTAGGCATAGGGCAGGGGCACAAGTGCTGGCTAGGCATAAGGTAGGGGCACAAGTGCTGGCTAGGCATAATGCCGGGGCACAAGTGCGGGCTAGGCTTAAGGCCGGGGCACAAGTGCGGGCTAGGCTTGAGGCCGGGGCACAAGTGCGGGCTAGGCTTGAGGCCGGGGCACAAGTGCGGGCTAGGCTTAAGGCCGGGGCACAAGTGCGGGCTAGGCTTAAGGCCGGGGCACAAGTGCGGGCTAGGCTTAAGGCCGGGGCACAAGTGCGGGCTAGGCTTAAGGCCGGGGCACAAGTGCGGGCTAGGCTTAAGGCCGGGGCACAAGTGCGGGCTAGGCTTAAGGCAGGGGCACAAGTGCTGGCTAGGCATAAGGCAGGGGCACAAGTGCTGGCTAGGCATATGGCAGGGTCACAAGTGCTGGCTAGGCATAAGGCAGGGGCACAAGTGCTGGCTAGGCATAAGGCAGGGGCACAAGTGCTGGCTAGGCTTAAGGCCGGGGCACAAGTGCTGGCTAGGCTTAAGGCCGGGGCACAAGTGCGGGCTAGGCTTAAGGCCGGGGCACAAGTGCGGGCTAGGCTTAAGGCCGGGGCACAAGTGCGGGCTAGGCTTAAGGCCTGGTCACAAGTGCGGGCTAGGCTTAAGGCCTGGGCACAAGTGCGGGCTAGGCTTAAGGCCTGGGCACAAGTGCAGTGCGGGCTAGGCTTAAGGCCTGGGCACAAGTGCAGTGCTGGCTAGGATCAAGGCAGGGGGCACAAATGCTGGCTAGGCTTAAGGCATGGGCACAAGTGCCAGCTAGGCTTAAGGCCTGGGCACAAGTGCAGGCTAGGCTTAAGGCCTGAGCAAAAGTGCAGGCTAGGCTTAAGGCCTGGGCACAAGTGCTGGCTAGGATCAAGGCAGGGGGCACAAGTGCTGGCTAGGCATAAGGCAGGGGCACAAGTGCTGGCTAGGCATAAGGCAGGGGCACAAGTGCTGGCTAGGCTTTAGGCAGGGGCACAAGCACAAACTAAGCATAAGGCAGAGGCACAAGTGCAAGCTAGGCATAAGGCAGGGGCACCTATGCAGGCTAGGCTTAAGGCAGGGGCACAAGTGATGGCTACACATAAGGCATACGGCTAACTCTTTGCACTCTTTGCATAAAGGGATAGGCACCCTTAGAGGTGAAGAGCTAGCTTTCACCCCTCTACTCTGTACTTTGTTGTACAGTGCGGAGCCACTCCATAACCCCCATGCTCCAAGCGACCAGGCACATCTTGTCTGTCCTCCGTAAATGGGTAATGCCTTCGTCCCCAATTACAGTCGTGCATGTGCATTCAGACGGGACAAGAACGAAGAGCGTAAAGCCTGCCCTGTGTGCATAACCAACATGAAGCTAAAAACAAAAAAACAATAATGCAAGGGGCTCAAAATTGCTGGCTAGGCATAAGGCAGGGGCAAAAGTGCTGGCTAGGCATAAGGCAGGGGCACAAGTGCTGGCTAGGCATAAGGCAGGGGCACAAGTGCTGGCTAGGCATAAGGCAGGGGCACAAGTGCTGGCTAGGCATAAGGCAGGGGCACAAGTGCGGGCTAGGCTTAAGGCCGGGGCACAAGTGCGGGCTAGGCTTAAGGCCGGGGCACAAGTGCGGGCTAGGCTTAAGGCCGGGGCACAAGTGCGGGCTAGGCTTAAGGCCGGGGCACAAGTGCGGGCTAGGCTTAAGGCCGGGGCACAAGTACGGGCTAGGCTTAAGGCCGGGGCACAAGTGCGGGCTAGGCTTAAGGCCGGGGCACAAGTGCGGGCTAGGCTTAAGGCCGGGGCACAAGTGCGGGCAAGGCTTAAGGCCGGGGCACAAGTGCGGGCTAGGCTTAAGGCCGGGGCACAAGTGCGGGCTAGGCTTAAGGCCGGGGCACAAGTGCGGGCTAGGCTTAAGGCCGGGGCACAAGTGCGGGCTAGGCTTAAGGCCGGGGCACAAGTGCGGGCTAGGCTTAAGGCCGGGGCACAAGTGCGGGCTAGGCTTAAGGCCGGGGCACAAGTGCGGGCTAGGCTTAAGGCCTGGGCACAAGTGCGGGCTAGGCTTAAGGCCGGGGCACAAGTGCGGGCTAGGCTTAAGGCCGGGGCACAAGTGCGGGCTAGGCTTAAGGCCGGGGCACAATTGCGGGCTAGGCTTAAGGCCGGGGCACAAGTGCGGGCTAGGCTTAAGGCCGGGGCACAAGTGCGGGCTAGGCTTAAGGCCGGGGCACAAGTGCAGGCTAGGCTTAAGGCCGGGGCACAAGTGCGGGCTAGGCTTAAGGCCGGGGAACAAGTGAAGGCTTGGCTTAAGGCCGGGGCACAAGTGCGGGCTAGGCTTAAGGCCGGGGCACAAGTGCGGGCTAGGCTTAAAGCCGGGGCACAAGTGCGGGCTAGGCTTAAAGCCGGGGCACAAGTGCGGGCTAGGCTTAAGGCCGGGGCACAAGTGCCGGCTAGGCTTAAGGCCTGGGCACAAGTGCGGGCTAGGCTTAAGGCCGGGGCACAAGTGCGGGCTAGGCTTAAGGCCGGGGCACAAGTGCGGGCTAGGCTTAAGGCCGGGGCACAAGTGCGGGCTAGGCTTAAGGCCGGGGCACAAGTGCGGGCTAGGCTTAAGGCCGGGGCACAAGTGCGGGCTAGGCTTAAGGCCGGGGCACAAGTGCGGGCTAGGCTTAAGGCAGGGGCACAAGTGCGGGCTAGGCTTAAGGCCGGGGCACAAGTGCGGGCTAGGCTTAAGGCCGGCGCACAAGTGCGGGCTAGGCTTAAGGCCGGGGCACAAGTGCGGGCTAGGCTTAAGGCCGGGGCACAAGTGCGGGCTAGGCTTAAGGCCGGGGCACAAGTGCGGGCTTGGCTTAAGGCCGGGGCACAAGTGCGGGCTAGGCTTAAGGACGGGGCACAAGTGCGGGCTAGGCTTAAGGCCGGGGCACAAGTGCGGGCTAGGCTTAAGGCCGGGGCACAAGTGCGGGCTAGGCTTAAGACCGGGGCACAAGTGCGGGCTAGGCTTAAGGCCGGGGCACAAGTGCGGGCTAGGCTTAAGGCCGGCGCACAAGTGCGGGCTAGGCTTAAGGCCGGGGCACAAGTGCGGGCTAGGCTTAAGGCCGGGGCACAAGTGCGGGCTAGGCTTAAGGCCGGGGCACAAGTGCGGGCTAGGCTTAAGGCCTGGGCACAAGTGCGGGCTAGGCTTAAGGCCTGGGCATAAGTGCGGGCTAGGCTTAAGGCCTGGGCACAAGTGCGGGCTAGGCTTAAGGCCTGGGCACAAGTGCGGGCTAGGCTTAAGGCCTGGGCACAAGTGCGGGCTAGGCTTAAGGCCTGGGCACAAGTGCGGGCTAGGCTTAAGGCCTGGGCACAAGTGCGGGCTAGGCTTAAGGCCTGGGCACAAGTGCAGTGCGGGCTAGGCTTAAGGCCTGGGCACAAGTGCAGTGCTGGCTAGGATCAAGGCAGGGGGCACAAATGCTGGCTAGGCTTAAGGCATGGGCACAAGTGCGGGCTAGGCTTAAGGCCTGGGCACAAGTGCGGGCTAGGCTTAAGGCCTGGGCACAAGTGCGGGCTAGGCTTAAGGCCTGGGCACAAGTGCGGGCTAGGCTTAAGGCCGGCGCACAAGTGCGGGCTAGGCTTAAGGCCGGGGCACAAGTGCGGGCTAGGCTTAAGGCCTGGGCACAAGTGCGGGCTAGGCTTAAGGCCGGGGCACAAGTGCGGGCTAGGCTTAAGGCCTGGGCACAAGTGCGGGCTAGGCTTAAGGCCTGGGCATAAGTGCGGGCTAGGCTTAAGGCCTGGGCACAAGTGCGGGCTAGGCTTAAGGCCTGGGCACAAGTGCGGGCTAGGCTTAAGGCCTGGGCACAAGTGCGGGCTAGGCTTAAGGCCTGGGCACAAGTGCGGGCTAGGCTTAAGGCCTGGGCACAAGTGCGGGCTAGGCTTAAGGCCTGGGCACAAGTGCAGTGCGGGCTAGGCTTAAGGCCTGGGCACAAGTGCAGTGCTGGCTAGGATCAAGGCAGGGGGCACAAATGCTGGCTAGGCTTAAGGCATGGGCACAAGTGCCAGCTAGGCTTAAGGCCTGGGCACTAGTGCAGGCTAGGCTTAAGGCCTGAGCAAAAGTGCAGGCTAGGCTTAAGGCCTGGGCACAAGTGCTGGCTAGGATCAAGGCAGGGGGCACAAGTGCTGGCTAGGCATAAGGCAGGGGCACAAGTGCTGGCTAGGCATAAGGCAGGGGCACAAGTGCTGGCTAGGCTTTAGGCAGGGGCACAAACTAAGCATAAGGCAGAGGCACAAGTGCAAGCTAGGCATAAGGCAGGGGCACCTATGCAGGCTAGGCTTAAGGCAGGGGCACAAGTGATGGCTACACATAAGGCATACGGCTAACTCTTTGCACTCTTTGCATAAAGGGATAGGCACCCTTAGAGGTGAAGAGCTAGCTTTCACCCCTCTACTCTGTACTTTGTTGTACAGTGCGGAGCCACTCCATAACCCCCATGCTCCAAGCGACCAGGCACATCTTGTCTGTCCTCCGTAAATGGGTAATGCCTTTGTCCCCAATTACAGTCGTGCATGTGCATTCAGACGGGACAAGAGCGAAGAGCATAAAGCCTGCCCTGTGTGCATAACCAACATGAAGCTAAAAACAAAAAAACAATAATGCAAGGGGCTCAAAATTGCTGGCTAGGCATAAGGCAGGGGCAAAAGTGCTGGCTAGGCATAAGGCAGGGGCACAAGTGCTGGCTAGGCATAAGGCAGGGGCACAAGTGCTGGCTAGGCATAAGGCAGGGGCACAAGTGCTGGCTAGGCATAAGGCAGGGGCACAAGTGCTGGCTAGGCATAGGGCAGGGGCACAAGTGCTGGCTAGGCATAGGGCAGGGGCACAAGTGCTGGCTAGGCATAGGGCAGGGGCACAAGTGCTGGCTAGGCATACGGCAGGGGCACAAGTGCTGGCTAGGCATAAGGCCGGGGCACAAGTGCGGGCTAGGCTTAAGGCCGGGGCACAAGTGCGGCTAGGCTTAAGGCCGGGGCAAAAGTGCGGGCTAGGCTTAAGGCCGGGGCACAAGTGCGGGCTAGGCTTAAGGCCGGGGCACAAGTGCGGGCTAGGCTTAAGGCCGGGGCACAAGTGCGGGCTAGGCTTAAGGCCGGGGCACAAGTGCGGGCTAGGCTTAAGGCCGGGGCACAAGTGCGGGCTAGGCTTAAGGCCGGGGCACAAGTGCGGGCTAGGCTTAAGGCCGGGGCACAAGTGCGGGCTAGGCTTAAGGCCGGGGCACAAGTGCGGGCTAGGCTTAAGGCCGGGGCACAAGTGCGGGCTAGGCTTAAGGCCGGGGCACAAGTGCGGGCAAGGCTTAAGGCCGGGGCACAAGTGCGGGCTAGGCTTAAGGCCGGGGCACAAGTGCGGGCTAGGCTTAAGGCCGGGGCACAAGTGCGGGCTAGGCTTAAGGCCGGGGCACAAGTGCGGGCTAGGCTTAAGGCCGGGGCACAATTGCGGGCTAGGCTTAAGGCCGGGGCACAAGTGCTGGCTAGGCATAAGGCAGGGGCACAAGTGCTGGCTAGGCATAGGGCAGGGGCACAAGTGCTGGCTAGGCATAGGGCAGGGGCACAAGTGCTGGCTAGGCATAAGGTAGGGGCACAAGTGCTGGCTAGGCATAATGCCGGGGCACAAGTGCGGGCTAGGCTTAAGGCCGGGGCACAAGTGCGGGCTAGGCTTGAGGCCGGGGCACAAGTGCGGGCTAAGCTTGAGGCCGGGGCACAAGTGCGGGCTAGGCTTAAGGCCGGGGCACAAGTGCGGGCTAGGCTTAAGGCCGGGGCACAAGTGCGGGCTAGGCTTAAGGCCGGGGCACAAGTGCGGGCTAGGCTTAAGGCCGGGGCACAAGTGCGGGCTAGGCTTAAGGCCGGGGCACAAGTGCGGGCTAGGCTTAAGGCCGGGGCACAAGTGCGGGCTAGGCTTAAGGCCGGGGCACAAGTGCGGGCTAGGCTTAAGGCCGGGGCACAAGTGCGGGCTAGGCTTAAGGCCGGGGCACAAGTGCGGGCTAGGCTTAAGGCCGGGGCACAAGTGCGGGCAAGGCTTAAGGCCGGGGCACAAGTGCGGGCTAGGCTTAAGGCCGGGGCACAAGTGCGGGCTAGGCTTAAGGCCGGGGCACAAGTGCGGGCTAGGCTTAAGGCCGGGGCACAAGTGCGGGCTAGGCTTAAGGCCGGGGCACAATTGCGGGCTAGGCTTAAGGCCGGGGCACAAGTGCTGGCTAGGCATAAGGCAGGGGCACAAGTGCTGGCTAGGCATAGGGCAGGGGCACAAGTGCTGGCTAGGCATAGGGCAGGGGCACAAGTGCTGGCTAGGCATAAGGTAGGGGCACAAGTGCTGGCTAGGCATAATGCCGGGGCACAAGTGCGGGCTAGGCTTAAGGCCGGGGCACAAGTGCGGGCTAGGCTTGAGGCCGGGGCACAAGTGCGGGCTAAGCTTGAGGCCGGGGCACAAGTGCGGGCTAGGCTTAAGGCCGGGGCACAAGTGCGGGCTAGGCTTAAGGCCGGGGCACAAGTGCGGGCTAGGCTTAAGGCCGGGGCACAAGTGCGGGCTAGGCTTAAGGCCGGGGCACAAGTGCGGGCTAGGCTTAAGGCCGGGGCACAAGTGCGGGCTAGGCTTAAGGCAGGGGCACAAGTGCTGGCTAGGCATAAGGCAGGGGCACAAGTGCTGGCTAGGCATATGGCAGGGGCACAAGTGCTGGATAGGCATAAGGCAGGGGCACAAGTGCTGGCTAGGCATAAGGCAGGGGCACAAGTGCTGGCTAGGCTTAAGGCCGGGGCACAAGTGCTGGCTAGGCTTAAGGCCGGGGCACAAGTGCGGGCTAGGCTTAAGGCCGGGGCACAAGTGCGGGCTAGGCTTAAGGCCGGGGCACAAGTGCGGGCTAGGCTTAAGGCCTGGTCACAAGTGCGGGCTAGGCTTAAGGCCTGGGCACAAGTGCGGGCTAGGCTTAAGGCCTGGGCACAAGTGCAGTGCGGGCTAGGCTTAAGGCCTGGGCACAAGTGCAGTGCTGGCTAGGATCAAGGCAGGGGGCACAAATGCTGGCTAGGCTTAAGGCATGGGCACAAGTGCCAGCTAGGCTTAAGGCCTGGGCACAAGTGCAGGCTAGGCTTAAGGCCTGAGCAAAAGTGCAGGCTAGGCTTAAGGCCTGGGCACAAGTGCTGGCTAGGCATAAGGCAGGGGCAAAAGTGCTGGCTAGGCATAAGGCAGGGGCACAAGTGCTGGCTAGGCATAAGGCAGGGGCACAAGTGCTGGCTAGGCATAAGGCAGGGGCACAAGTGCTGGCTAGGCATAAGGCAGGGGCACAAGTGCTGGCTAGGCATAGGGCAGGGGCACAAGTGCTGGCTAGGCATACGGCAGGGGCACAAGTGCTGGCTAGGCATAAGGCCGGGGCACAAGTGCGGGCTAGGCTTAAGGCCGGGGCACAAGTGCGGCTAGGCTTAAGGCCGGGGCACAAGTGCGGGCTAGGCTTAAGGCCGGGGCACAAGTGCGGGCTAGGCTTAAGGCCGGGGCACAAGTGCGGGCTAGGCTTAAGGCCGGGGCACAAGTGCGGGCTAGGCTTAAGGCCGGGGCACAAGTGCGGGCTAGGCTTAAGGCCGGGGCACAAGTGCGGGCAAGGCTTAAGGCCGGGGCACAAGTGCGGGCTAGGCTTAAGGCCGGGGCACAAGTGCGGGCTAGGCTTAAGGCCGGGGCACAAGTGCGGGCAAGGCTTAAGGCCGGGGCACAAGTGCGGGCTAGGCTTAAGGCCGGGGCACAAGTGCGGGCTAGGCTTAAGGCCGGGGCACAAGTGCGGGCTAGGCTTAAGGCCGGGGCACAAGTGCGGGCTAGGCTTAAGGCCGGGGCACAATTGCGGGCTAGGCTTAAGGCCGGGGCACAAGTGCTGGCTAGGCATAAGGCAGGGGCACAAGTGCTGGCTAGGCATAGGGCAGGGGCACAAGTGCTGGCTAGGCATAGGGCAGGGGCACAAGTGCTGGCTAGGCATAAGGTAGGGGCACAAGTGCTGGCTAGGCATAATGCCGGGGCACAAGTGCGGGCTAGGCTTAAGGCCGGGGCACAAGTGCGGGCTAGGCTTGAGGCCGGGGCACAAGTGCGGGCTAAGCTTGAGGCCGGGGCACAAGTGCGGGCTAGGCTTAAGGCCGGGGCACAAGTGCGGGCTAGGCTTAAGGCCGGGGCACAAGTGCGGGCTAGGCTTAAGGCCGGGGCACAAGTGCGGGCTAGGCTTAAGGCCGGGGCACAAGTGCGGGCTAGGCTTAAGGCCGGGGCACAAGTGCGGGCTAGGCTTAAGGCAGGGGCACAAGTGCTGGCTAGGCATAAGGCAGGGGCACAAGTGCTGGCTAGGCATATGGCAGGGGCACAAGTGCTGGATAGGCATAAGGCAGGGGCACAAGTGCTGGCTAGGCATAAGGCAGGGGCACAAGTGCTGGCTAGGCTTAAGGCCGGGGCACAAGTGCTGGCTAGGCTTAAGGCCGGGGCACAAGTGCGGGCTAGGCTTAAGGCCGGGGCACAAGTGCGGGCTAGGCTTAAGGCCGGGGCACAAGTGCGGGCTAGGCTTAAGGCCTGGTCACAAGTGCGGGCTAGGCTTAAGGCCTGGGCACAAGTGCGGGCTAGGCTTAAGGCCTGGGCACAAGTGCAGTGCGGGCTAGGCTTAAGGCCTGGGCACAAGTGCAGTGCTGGCTAGGATCAAGGCAGGGGGCACAAATGCTGGCTAGGCTTAAGGCATGGGCACAAGTGCCAGCTAGGCTTAAGGCCTGGGCACAAGTGCAGGCTAGGCTTAAGGCCTGAGCAAAAGTGCAGGCTAGGCTTAAGGCCTGGGCACAAGTGCTGGCTAGGCATAAGGCAGGGGCAAAAGTGCTGGCTAGGCATAAGGCAGGGGCACAAGTGCTGGCTAGGCATAAGGCAGGGGCACAAGTGCTGGCTAGGCATAAGGCAGGGGCACAAGTGCTGGCTAGGCATAAGGCAGGGGCACAAGTGCTGGCTAGGCATAGGGCAGGGGCACAAGTGCTGGCTAGGCATACGGCAGGGGCACAAGTGCTGGCTAGGCATAAGGCCGGGGCACAAGTGCGGGCTAGGCTTAAGGCCGGGGCACAAGTGCGGCTAGGCTTAAGGCCGGGGCACAAGTGCGGGCTAGGCTTAAGGCCGGGGCACAAGTGCGGGCTAGGCTTAAGGCCGGGGCACAAGTGCGGGCTAGGCTTAAGGCCGGGGCACAAGTGCGGGCTAGGCTTAAGGCCGGGGCACAAGTGCGGGCTAGGCTTAAGGCCGGGGCACAAGTGCGGGCAAGGCTTAAGGCCGGGGCACAAGTGCGGGCTAGGCTTAAGGCCGGGGCACAAGTGCGGGCTAGGCTTAAGGCCGGGGCACAAGTGCGGGCTAGGCTTAAGGCCGGGGCACAAGTGCGGGCTAGGCTTAAGGCCGGGGCACAATTGCGGGCTAGGCTTAAGGCCGGGGCACAAGTGCTGGCTAGGCATAAGGCAGGGGCACAAGTGCTGGCTAGGCATAGGGCAGGGGCACAAGTGCTGGCTAGGCATAGGGCAGGGGCACAAGTGCTGGCTAGGCATAAGGTAGGGGCACAAGTGCTGGCTAGGCATAATGCCGGGGCACAAGTGCGGGCTAGGCTTAAGGCCGGGGCACAAGTGCGGGCTAGGCTTGAGGCCGGGGCACAAGTGCGGGCTAGGCTTGAGGCCGGGGCACAAGTGCGGGCTAGGCTTAAGGCCGGGGCACAAGTGCGGGCTAGGCTTAAGGCCGGGGCACAAGTGCGGGCTAGGCTTAAGGCCGGGGCACAAGTGCGGGCTAGGCTTAAGGCCGGGGCACAAGTGCGGGCTAGGCTTAAGGCCGGGGCACAAGTGCGGGCTAGGCTTAAGGCAGGGGCACAAGTGCTGGCTAGGCATAAGGCAGGGGCACAAGTGCTGGCTAGGCATATGGCAGGGGCACAAGTGCTGGCTAGGCTTGAGGCCGGGGCACAAGTGCGGGCTAGGCTTAAGGCCGGGGCACAAGTGCGGGCTAGGCTTAAGGCCGGGGCACAAGTGCGGGCTAGGCTTAAGGCCGGGGCACAAGTGCGGGCTAGGCTTAAGGCCGGGGCACAAGTGCGGGCTAGGCTTAAGGCCGGGGCACAAGTGCGGGCAAGGCTTAAGGCCGGGGCACAAGTGCGGGCTAGGCTTAAGGCCGGGGCACAAGTGCGGGCTAGGCTTAAGGCCGGGGCACAAGTGCGGGCTAGGCTTAAGGCCGGGGCACAAGTGCGGGCTAGGCTTAAGGCCGGGGCACAATTGCGGGCTAGGCTTAAGGCCGGGGCACAAGTGCTGGCTAGGCATAAGGCAGGGGCACAAGTGCTGGCTAGGCATAGGGCAGGGGCACAAGTGCTGGCTAGGCATAGGGCAGGGGCACAAGTGCTGGCTAGGCATAAGGTAGGGGCACAAGTGCTGGCTAGGCATAATGCCGGGGCACAAGTGCGGGCTAGGCTTAAGGCCGGGGCACAAGTGCGGGCTAGGCTTGAGGCCGGGGCACAAGTGCGGGCTAGGCTTGAGGCCGGGGCACAAGTGCGGGCTAGGCTTAAGGCCGGGGCACAAGTGCGGGCTAGGCTTAAGGCCGGGGCACAAGTGCGGGCTAGGCTTAAGGCCGGGGCACAAGTGCGGGCTAGGCTTAAGGCCGGGGCACAAGTGCGGGCTAGGCTTAAGGCCGGGGCACAAGTGCGGGCTAGGCTTAAGGCAGGGGCACAAGTGCTGGCTAGGCATAAGGCAGGGGCACAAGTGCTGGCTAGGCATATGGCAGGGGCACAAGTGCTGGCTAGGCATAAGGCAGGGGCACAAGTGCTGGCTAGGCATAAGGCAGGGGCACAAGTGCTGGCTAGGCTTAAGGCCGGGGCACAAGTGCTGGCTAGGCTTAAGGCCGGGGCACAAGTGCGGGCTAGGCTTAAGGCCGGGGCACAAGTGCGGGCTAGGCTTAAGGCCGGGGCACAAGTGCGGGCTAGGCTTAAGGCCTGGTCACAAGTGCGGGCTAGGCTTAAGGCCTGGGCACAAGTGCGGGCTAGGCTTAAGGCCTGGGCACAAGTGCAGTGCGGGCTAGGCTTAAGGCCTGGGCACAAGTGCAGTGCTGGCTAGGATCAAGGCAGGGGGCACAAATGCTGGCTAGGCTTAAGGCATGGGCACAAGTGCCAGCTAGGCTTAAGGCCTGGGCACAAGTGCAGGCTAGGCTTAAGGCCTGAGGAAAAGTGCAGGCTAGGCTTAAGGCCTGGGCACAAGTGCTGGCTAGGCATAAGGCAGGGGCAAAAGTGCTGGCTAGGCATAAGGCAGGGGCACAAGTGCTGGCTAGGCATAAGGCAGGGGCACAAGTGCTGGCTAGGCATAAGGCAGGGGCACAAGTGCTGGCTAGGCATAAGTCAGGGGCACAAGTGCTGGCTAGGCATAGGGCAGGGGCACAAGTGCTGGCTAGGCATACGGCAGGGGCACAAGTGCTGGCTAGGCATAAGGCCGGGGCACAAGTGCGGGCTAGGCTTAAGGCCGGGGCACAAGTGCGGCTAGGCTTAAGGCCGGGGCACAAGTGCGGGCTAGGCTTAAGGCCGGGGCACAAGTGCGGGCTAGGCTTAAGGCCGGGGCACAAGTGCGGGCTAGGCTTAAGGCCGGGGCACAAGTGCGGGCTAGGCTTAAGGCCGGGGCACAAGTGCGGGCTAGGCTTAAGGCCGGGGCACAAGTGCGGGCTAGGCTTAAGGCCGGGGCACAAGTGCGGGCTAGGCTTAAGGCCGGGGCACAAGTGCGGGCTAGGCTTAAGGCCGGGGCACAAGTGCGGGCTAGGCTTAAGGCCGGGGCACAAGTGCGGGCTAGGCTTAAGGCCGGGGCACAAGTGCGGGCAAGGCTTAAGGCCGGGGCACAAGTGCGGGCTAGGCTTAAGGCCGGGGCACAAGTGCGGGCTAGGCTTAAGGCCGGGGCACAAGTGCGGGCTAGGCTTAAGGCCGGGGCACAAGTGCGGGCTAGGCTTAAGGCCGGGGCACAAGTGCGGGCTAGGCTTAAGGCCGGGGCACAAGTGCGGGCTAGGCTTAAGGCCGGGGCACAATTGCGGGCTAGGCTTAAGGCCGGGGCACAAGTGCTGGCTAGGCATAAGGCAGGGGCACAAGTGCTGGCTAGGCATAGGGCAGGGGCACAAGTGCTGGCTAGGCATAGGGCAGGGGCACAAGTGCTGGCTAGGCATAAGGTAGGGGCACAAGTGCTGGCTAGGCATAATGCCGGGGCACAAGTGCGGGCTAGGCTTAAGGCCGGGGCACAAGTGCGGGCTAGGCTTGAGGCCGGGGCACAAGTGCGGGCTAGGCTTGAGGCCGGGGCACAAGTGCGGGCTAGGCTTAAGGCCGGGGCACAAGTGCGGGCTAGGCTTAAGGCCGGGGCACAAGTGCGGGCTAGGCTTAAGGCCGGGGCACAAGTGCGGGCTAGGCTTAAGGCCGGGGCACAAGTGCGGGCTAGGCTTAAGGCCGGGGCACAAGTGCGGGCTAGGCTTAAGGCAGGGGCACAAGTGCTGGCTAGGCATAAGGCAGGGGCACAAGTGCTGGCTAGGCATATGGCAGGGGCACAAGTGCTGGCTAGGCATAAGGCAGGGGCACAAGTGCTGGCTAGGCATAAGGCAGGGGCACAAGTGCTGGCTAGGCTTAAGGCCGGGGCACAAGTGCTGGCTAGGCTTAAGGCCGGGGCACAAGTGCGGGCTAGGCTTAAGGCCGGGGCACAAGTGCGGGCTAGGCTTAAGGCCGGGGCACAAGTGCGGGCTAGGCTTAAGGCCTGGTCACAAGTGCGGGCTAGGCTTAAGGCCTGGGCACAAGTGCGGGCTAGGCTTAAGGCCTGGGCACAAGTGCAGTGCGGGCTAGGCTTAAGGCCTGGGCACAAGTGCAGTGCTGGCTAGGATCAAGGCAGGGGGCACAAATGCTGGCTAGGCTTAAGGCATGGGCACAAGTGCCAGCTAGGCTTAAGGCCTGGGCACAAGTGCAGGCTAGGCTTAAGGCCTGAGCAAAAGTGCAGGCTAGGCTTAAGGCCTGGGCACAAGTGCTGGCTAGGATCAAGGCAGGGGGCACAAGTGCTGGCTAGGCATAAGGCAGGGGCACAAGTGCTGGCTAGGCATAAGGCAGGGGCACAAGTGCTGGCTAGGCTTTAGGCAGGGGCACAAGCACAAACTAAGCATAAGGCAGAGGCACAAGTGCAAGCTAGGCATAAGGCAGGGGCACCTATGCAGGCTAGGCTTAAGGCAGGGGCACAAGTGATGGCTACACATAAGGCATACGGCTAACTCTTTGCACTCTTTGCATAAAGGGATAGGCACCCTTAGAGGTGAAGAGCTAGCTTTCACCCCTCTACTCTGTACTTTGTTGTACAGTGCGGAGCCACTCCATAACCCCCATGCTCCAAGCGACCAGGCACATCTTGTCTGTCCTCCGTAAATGGGTAATGCCTTCGTCCCCAATTACAGTCGTGCATGTGCATTCAGACGGGACAAGAACGAAGAGCGTAAAGCCTGCCCTGTGTGCATAACCAACATGAAGCTAAAAACAAAAAAACAATAATGCAAGGGGCTCAAAATTGCTGGCTAGGCATAAGGCAGGGGCAAAAGTGCTGGCTAGGCATAAGGCAGGGGCACAAGTGCTGGCTAGGCATAAGGCAGGGGCACAAGTGCTGGCTAGGCATAAGGCAGGGGCACAAGTGCTGGCTAGGCATAAGGCAGGGGCACAAGTGCGGGCTAGGCTTAAGGCCGGGGCACAAGTGCGGGCTAGGCTTAAGGCCGGGGCACAAGTGCGGGCTAGGCTTAAGGCCGGGGCACAAGTGTGGGCTAGGCTTAAGGCCGGGGCACAAGTGCGGGCTAGGCTTAAGGCCGGGGCACAAGTACGGGCTAGGCTTAAGGCCGGGGCACAAGTGCGGGCTAGGCTTAAGGTCGGGGCACAAGTGCGGGCTAGGCTTAAGGCCGGGGCACAAGTGCGGGCAAGGCTTAAGGCCGGGGCACAAGTGCGGGCTAGGCTTAAGGCCGGGGCACAAGTGCGGGCTAGGCTTAAGGCCGGGGCACAAGTGCGGGCTAGGCTTAAGGCCGGGGCACAAGTGCGGGCTAGGCTTAAGGCCGGGGCACAAGTGCGGGCTAGGCTTAAGGCCGGGGCACAAGTGCGGGCTAGGCTTAAGGCCGGGGCACAAGTGCGGGCTAGGCTCAAGGCCGGGGCACAAGTGCGGGCTAGGCTTAAGGCCTGGGCACAAGTGCGGGCTAGGCTTAAGGCCGGGGCACAAGTGCGGGCTAGGCTTAAGGCCTGGGCACAAGTGCGGGCTAGGCTTAAGGCCGGGGCACAAGTGCGGGCTAGGCTTAAGGCCGGGGCACAAGTGCGGGCTAGGCTTAAGGCCGGGGCACAAGTGCGGGCTAGGCTTAAGGCCGGGGCACAATAATGCAAGGGGCTCAAAATTGCTGGCTAGGCATAAGGCAGGGGCAAAAGTGCTGGCTAGGCATAAGGCAGGGGCACAAGTGCTGGCTAGGCATAAGGCAGGGGCACAAGTGCTGGCTAGGCATAAGGCAGGGGCACAAGTGCTGGCTAGGCATAAGGCAGGGGCACAAGTGCTGGCTAGGCATAGGGCAGGGGCACAAGTGCTGGCTAGGCATAGGGCAGGGGCACAAGTGCTGGCTAGGCATAGGGCAGGGGCACAAGTGCTGGCTAGGCATAAGGCAGGGGCACAAGTGCTGGCTAGGCATAAGGCCGGGGCACAAGTGCGGGCTAGGCTTAAGGCCGGGGCACAAGTGCGGCTAGGCTTAAGGCCGGGGCACAAGTGCGGGCTAGGCTTAAGGCCGGGGCACAAGTGCGGGCTAGGCTTAAGGCCGGGGCACAAGTGCGGGCTAGGCTTAAGGCCGGGGCACAAGTGCGGGCTAGGCTTAAGGCCGGGGCACAAGTGCGGGCTAGGCTTAAGGCCGGGGCACAAGTGCGGGCTAGGCTTAAGGCCGGGGCACAAGTGCGGGCTAGGCTTAAGGCCGGGGCACAAGTGCGGGCTAGGCTTAAGGCCGGGGCACAAGTGCGGGCTAGGCTTAAGGCCGGGGCACAAGTGCGGGCTAGGCTTAAGGCCGGGGCACAAGCGCGGGCTAGGCTTAAGGCCGGGGCACAAGTGCGGGCTAGGCTTAAGGCCGGGGCACAAGTGCGGGCTAGGCTTAAGGCCGGGGCACAAGTGCGGGCAAGGCTTAAGGCCGGGGCACAAGTGCGGGCTAGGCTTAAGGCCGGGGCACAAGTGCGGGCTAGGCTTAAGGCCGGGGCACAAGTGCGGGCTAGGCTTAAGGCCGGGGCACAAGTGCGGGCTAGGCTTAAGGCCGGGGCACAAGTGCGGGCTAGGCTTAAGGCCGGGGCACAATTGCGGGCTAGGCTTAAGGCCGGGGCACAAGTGCTGGCTAGGCATAAGGCAGGGGCACAAGTGCTGGCTAGGCATAGGGCAGGGGCACAAGTGCTGGCTAGGCATAGGGCAGGGGCACAAGTGCTGGCTAGGCATAAGGTAGGGGCACAAGTGCTGGCTAGGCATAATGCCGGGGCACAAGTGCGGGCTAGGCTTAAGGCCGGGGCACAAGTGCGGGCTAGGCTTGAGGCCGGGGCACAAGTGCGGGCTAGGCTTGAGGCCGGGGCACAAGTGCGGGCTAGGCTTAAGGCCGGGGCACAAGTGCGGGCTAGGCTTAAGGCCGGGGCACAAGTGCGGGCTAGGCTTAAGGCCGGGGCACAAGTGCGGGCTAGGCTTAAGGCCGGGGCACAAGTGCGGGCTAGGCTTAAGGCAGGGGCACAAGTGCTGGCTAGGCATAAGGCAGGGGCACAAGTGCTGGCTAGGCATATGGCAGGGGCACAAGTGCTGGCTAGGCATAAGGCAGGGGCACAAGTGCTGGCTAGGCATAAGGCAGGGGCACAAGTGCTGGCTAGGCTTAAGGCCGGGGCACAAGTGCTGGCTAGGCTTAAGGCCGGGGCACAAGTGCGGGCTAGGCTTAAGGCCGGGGCACAAGTGCGGGCTAGGCTTAAGGCCGGGGCACAAGTGCGGGCTAGGCTTAAGGCCTGGTCACAAGTGCGGGATAGGCTTACGGCCTGGGCACAAGTGCGGGCTAGGCTTAAGGCCTGGGCACAAGTGCAGTGCGGGCTAGGCTTAAGGCCTGGGCACAAGTGCAGTGCTGGCTAGGATCAAGGCAGGGGGCACAAATGCTGGCTAGGCTTAAGGCATGGGCACAAGTGCCAGCTAGGCTTAAGGCCTGGGCACAAGTGCAGGCTAGGCTTAAGGCCTGAGCAAAAGTGCAGGCTAGGCTTAAGGCCTGGGCACAAGTGCTGGCTAGGATCAAGGCAGGGGGCACAAGTGCTGGCTAGGCATAAGGCAGGGGCACAAGTGCTGGCTAGGCATAAGGCAGGGGCACAAGTGCTGGCTAGGCTTTAGGCAGGGGCACAAGCACAAACTAAGCATAAGGCAGAGGCACAAGTGCAAGCTAGGCATAAGGCAGGGGCACCTATGCAGGCTAGGCTTAAGGCAGGGGCACAAGTGATGGCTACACATAAGGCATACGGCTAACTCTTTGCACTCTTTGCATAAAGGGATAGGCACCCTTAGAGGTGAAGAGCTAGCTTTCACCCCTCTACTCTGTACTTTGTTGTACAGTGCGGAGCCACTCCATAACCCCCATGCTCCAAGCGACCAGGCACATCTTGTCTGTCCTCCGTAAATGGGTAATGCCTTCGTCCCCAATTACAGTCGTGCATGTGCATTCAGACGGGACAAGAACGAAGAGCGTAAAGCCTGCCCTGTGTGCATAACCAACATGAAGCTAAAAACAAAAAAACAATAATGCAAGGGGCTCAAAATTGCTGGCTAGGCATAAGGCAGGGGCAAAAGTGCTGGCTAGGCATAAGGCAGGGGCACAAGTGCTGGCTAGGCATAAGGCAGGGGCACAAGTGCTGGCTAGGCATAAGGCAGGGGCACAAGTGCTGGCTAGGCATAAGGCAGGGGCACAAGTGCGGGCTAGGCTTAAGGCCGGGGCACAAGTGCGGGCTAGGCTTAAGGCCGGGGCACAAGTGCGGGCTAGGCTTAAGGCCGGGGCACAAGTGTGGGCTAGGCTTAAGGCCGGGGCACAAGTGCGGGCTAGGCTTAAGGCCGGGGCACAAGTACGGGCTAGGCTTAAGGCCGGGGCACAAGTGCGGGCTAGGCTTAAGGTCGGGGCACAAGTGCGGGCTAGGCTTAAGGCCGGGGCACAAGTGCGGGCAAGGCTTAAGGCCGGGGCACAAGTGCGGGCTAGGCTTAAGGCCGGGGCACAAGTGCGGGCTAGGCTTAAGGCCGGGGCACAAGTGCGGGCTAGGCTTAAGGCCGGGGCACAAGTGCGGGCTAGGCTTAAGGCCGGGGCACAAGTGCGGGCTAGGCTTAAGGCCGGGGCACAAGTGCGGGCTAGGCTTAAGGCCGGGGCACAAGTGCGGGCTAGGCTCAAGGCCGGGGCACAAGTGCGGGCTAGGCTTAAGGCCTGGGCACAAGTGCGGGCTAGGCTTAAGGCCGGGGCACAAGTGCGGGCTAGGCTTAAGGCCTGGGCACAAGTGCGGGCTAGGCTTAAGGCCGGGGCACAAGTGCGGGCTAGGCTTAAGGCCGGGGCACAAGTGCGGGCTAGGCTTAAGGCCGGGGCACAAGTGCGGGCTAGGCTTAAGGCCGGGGCACAATAATGCAAGGGGCTCAAAATTGCTGGCTAGGCATAAGGCAGGGGCAAAAGTGCTGGCTAGGCATAAGGCAGGGGCACAAGTGCTGGCTAGGCATAAGGCAGGGGCACAAGTGCTGGCTAGGCATAAGGCAGGGGCACAAGTGCTGGCTAGGCATAAGGCAGGGGCACAAGTGCTGGCTAGGCATAGGGCAGGGGCACAAGTGCTGGCTAGGCATAGGGCAGGGGCACAAGTGCTGGCTAGGCATAGGGCAGGGGCACAAGTGCTGGCTAGGCATAAGGCAGGGGCACAAGTGCTGGCTAGGCATAAGGCCGGGGCACAAGTGCGGGCTAGGCTTAAGGCCGGGGCACAAGTGCGGCTAGGCTTAAGGCCGGGGCACAAGTGCGGGCTAGGCTTAAGGCCGGGGCACAAGTGCGGGCTAGGCTTAAGGCCGGGGCACAAGTGCGGGCTAGGCTTAAGGCCGGGGCACAAGTGCGGGCTAGGCTTAAGGCCGGGGCACAAGTGCGGGCTAGGCTTAAGGCCGGGGCACAAGTGCGGGCTAGGCTTAAGGCCGGGGCACAAGTGCGGGCTAGGCTTAAGGCCGGGGCACAAGTGCGGGCTAGGCTTAAGGCCGGGGCACAAGTGCGGGCTAGGCTTAAGGCCGGGGCACAAGTGCGGGCTAGGCTTAAGGCCGGGGCACAAGCGCGGGCTAGGCTTAAGGCCGGGGCACAAGTGCGGGCTAGGCTTAAGGCCGGGGCACAAGTGCGGGCTAGGCTTAAGGCCGGGGCACAAGTGCGGGCAAGGCTTAAGGCCGGGGCACAAGTGCGGGCTAGGCTTAAGGCCGGGGCACAAGTGCGGGCTAGGCTTAAGGCCGGGGCACAAGTGCGGGCTAGGCTTAAGGCCGGGGCACAAGTGCGGGCTAGGCTTAAGGCCGGGGCACAAGTGCGGGCTAGGCTTAAGGCCGGGGCACAATTGCGGGCTAGGCTTAAGGCCGGGGCACAAGTGCTGGCTAGGCATAAGGCAGGGGCACAAGTGCTGGCTAGGCATAGGGCAGGGGCACAAGTGCTGGCTAGGCATAGGGCAGGGGCACAAGTGCTGGCTAGGCATAAGGTAGGGGCACAAGTGCTGGCTAGGCATAATGCCGGGGCACAAGTGCGGGCTAGGCTTAAGGCCGGGGCACAAGTGCGGGCTAGGCTTGAGGCCGGGGCACAAGTGCGGGCTAGGCTTGAGGCCGGGGCACAAGTGCGGGCTAGGCTTAAGGCCGGGGCACAAGTGCGGGCTAGGCTTAAGGCCGGGGCACAAGTGCGGGCTAGGCTTAAGGCCGGGGCACAAGTGCGGGCTAGGCTTAAGGCCGGGGCACAAGTGCGGGCTAGGCTTAAGGCAGGGGCACAAGTGCTGGCTAGGCATAAGGCAGGGGCACAAGTGCTGGCTAGGCATATGGCAGGGGCACAAGTGCTGGCTAGGCATAAGGCAGGGGCACAAGTGCTGGCTAGGCATAAGGCAGGGGCACAAGTGCTGGCTAGGCTTAAGGCCGGGGCACAAGTGCTGGCTAGGCTTAAGGCCGGGGCACAAGTGCGGGCTAGGCTTAAGGCCGGGGCACAAGTGCGGGCTAGGCTTAAGGCCGGGGCACAAGTGCGGGCTAGGCTTAAGGCCTGGTCACAAGTGCGGGATAGGCTTACGGCCTGGGCACAAGTGCGGGCTAGGCTTAAGGCCTGGGCACAAGTGCAGTGCGGGCTAGGCTTAAGGCCTGGGCACAAGTGCAGTGCTGGCTAGGATCAAGGCAGGGGGCACAAATGCTGGCTAGGCTTAAGGCATGGGCACAAGTGCCAGCTAGGCTTAAGGCCTGGGCACAAGTGCAGGCTAGGCTTAAGGCCTGAGCAAAAGTGCAGGCTAGGCTTAAGGCCTGGGCACAAGTGCTGGCTAGGATCAAGGCAGGGGGCACAAGTGCTGGCTAGGCATAAGGCAGGGGCACAAGTGCTGGCTAGGCATAAGGCAGGGGCACAAGTGCTGGCTAGGCTTTAGGCAGGGGCACAAGCACAAACTAAGCTTAAGGCAGAGGCACAAGTGCAAGCTAGGCATAAGGCAGGGGCACCTATGCAGGCTAGGCTTAAGGCAGGGGCACAAGTGATGGCTACACATAAGGCATACGGCTAACTCTTTGCACTCTTTGCATAAAGGGATAGGCACCCTTAGAGGTGAAGAGCTAGCTTTCACCCCTCTACTCTGTACTTTGTTGTACAGTGCGGAGCCACTCCATAACCCCCATGCTCCAAGCGACCAGGCACATCTTGTCTGTCCTCAGTAAATGGGTAATGCCTTCGTCCCCAATTACAGTCGTGCATGTGCATTCAGACGGGACAAGAACGAAGAGCGTAAAGCCTGCCCTGTGTGCATAACCAACATGAAGCTAAAAACAAAAAAACAATAATGCAAGGGGCTCAAAATTGCTGGCTAGGCATAAGGCAGGGGCAAAAGTGCTGGCTAGGCATAAGGCAGGGGCACAAGTGCTGGCTAGGCATAAGGCAGGGGCACAAGTGCTGGCTAGGCATAAGGCAGGGGCACAAGTGCTGGCTAGGCATAAGGCAGGGGCACAAGTGCTGGCTAGGCATAAGGCAGGGGCACAAGTGCTGGCTAGGCATAAGGCCGGGGCACAAGTGCGGGCTAGGCTTAAGGCCTGGGCACAAGTGCGGGCTAGGCTTAAGGCCTGGGCACAAGTGCGGGCTAGGCTTAAGGCCTGGGCACAAGTGCGGGCTAGGCTTAAGGCCTGGGCACAAGTGCAGGCTTGGCTTAAGGCCTGGGCACAAGTGCGGGCTAGGCTTAAGGCCTGGGCACAAGTGCGGGCTAGGCTTAAGGCCTGGGCACAAGTGCGGGCTAGGCTTAAGGCCTGGGCACAAGTGCGGGCTAGGCTTAAGGCCTGGGTTTAAGTGCAGTGCGGGCTAGGCTTAAGGCCTGGGCACAAGTGCAGTGCTGGCTAGGATCAAGGCAGGGGGCACAAATGCTGGCTAGGCTTAAGGCATGGGCACAAGTGCCAGCTAGGCTTAAGGCCTGGGCACAAGTGCAGGCTAGGCTTAAGGCCTGAGCAAAAGTGCAGGCTAGGCTTAAGGCCTGGGCACAAGTGCGGGCTAGGCTTAAGGCATGGGCACAAGTGCAGTAATGGCTAGGATCAAGGCAGGGGGCACAAGTGCTGGCTAGGCATAAGGCAGGGGCACAAGTGCTGGCTAGGCATAAGGCAGGGGCACAAGTGCTGGCTAGGCTTTAGGCAGGGGCACAAGCACAAACTAAGCATAAGGCAGAGGCACAAGTGCCAGCTAGGCATAAGGCAGGGGCACGTATGCAGGCTAGGCTTAAGGCAGGGGCAAAAGTGATGGCTACACATAAGGCATACGGCTAACTCTTTGCACTCTTTGCATAAAGGGATAGGCACCCTTAGAGGTGAAGAGCTAGCTTTCACCCCTCTACTCTGTACTTTGTTGTACAGTGCGGAGCCACTCCATAACCCCCATGCTCCAAGCGACCAGGCACATCTTGTCTGTCCTCAGTAAATGGGTAATGCCTTCGTCCCCAATTACAGTCGTGCATGTGCATTCAGACGGGACAAGAACGAAGAGCGTAAAGCCTGCCCTGTGTGCATAACCAACATGAAGCTAAAAACAAAAAAACAATAATGCAAGGGGCTCAAAATTGCTGGCTAGGCATAAGGCAGGGGCAAAAGTGCTGGCTAGGCATAAGGCAGGGGCACAAGTGCTGGCTAGGCATAAGGCAGGGGCACAAGTGCTGGCTAGGCATAAGGCAGGGGCACAAGTGCTGGCTAGGCATAAGGCAGGGGCACAAGTGCTGGCTAGGCATAAGGCAGGGGCACAAGTGCTGGCTAGGCATAAGGCCGGGGCACAAGTGCGGGCTAGGCTTAAGGCCTGGGCACAAGTGCGGGCTAGGCTTAAGGCCTGGGCACAAGTGCGGGCTAGGCTTAAGGCCTGGGCACAAGTGCGGGCTAGGCTTAAGGCCTGGGCACAAGTGCGGGCTTGGCTTAAGGCCTGGGCACAAGTGCGGGCTAGGCTTAAGGCCTGGGCACAAGTGCGGGCTAGGCTTAAGGCCTGGGCACAAGTGCGGGCTAGGCTTAAGGCCTGGGCACAAGTGCGGGCTAGGCTTAAGGCCTGGGTTTAAGTGCAGTGCGGGCTAGGCTTAAGGCCTGGGCACAAGTGCAGTGCTGGCTAGGATCAAGGCAGGGGGCACAAATGCTGGCTAGGCTTAAGGCATGGGCACAAGTGCCAGCTAGGCTTAAGGCCTGGGCACAAGTGCAGGCTAGGCTTAAGGCCTGAGCAAAAGTGCAGGCTAGGCTTAAGGCCTGGGCACAAGTGCAGGCTAGGCTTAAGGCATGGGCACAAGTGCAGTAATGGCTAGGATCAAGGCAGGGGGCACAAGTGCTGGCTAGGCATAAGGCAGGGGCACAAGTGCTGGCTAGGCATAAGGCAGGGGCACAAGTGCTGGCTAGGCTTTAGGCAGGGGCACAAGCACAAACTAAGCATAAGGCAGAGGCACAAGTGCAAGCTAGGCATAAGGCAGGGGCACGTATGCAGGCTAGGCTTAAGGCAGGGGCAAAAGTGATGGCTACACATAAGGCATACGGCTAACTCTTTGCACTCTTTGCATAAAGGGATAGGCACTCTTAGAGGTGAAGAGCTAGCTTTCACCCCTCTACTCTGTACTTTGTTGTACATTGCGGAGCCACTCCATAACCCCCATGCTCCAAGCGACCAGGCACATCTTGTCTGTCCTCCGTAAATGGGTAATGCCTTCGTCCCCAATTACAGTCGTGCATGTGCATTCAGACGGGACAAGAGCGAAGAGCGTAAAGCCTGCCCTGTGTGCATAACCAACATGAAGCTAAAAACAAAAAAACAATAATGCAAGGGGCTCAAAATTGCTGGCTAGGCATAAGGCAGGGGCAAAAGTGCTGGCTAGGCATAAGGCAGGGGCACAAGTGCTGGCTAGGCATAAGGCAGGGGCACAAGTGCTGGCTAGGCATAAGGCAGGGGCACAAGTGCTGGCTAGGCATAAGGCAGGGGCACAAGTGCTGGCTAGGCATAGGGCAGGGGCACAAGTGCTGGCTAGGCATAAGGCAGGGGCACAAGTGCTGGCTAGGCATAAGGCCGGGGCACAAGTGCGGGCTAGGCTTAAGGCCGGGGCACAAGTGCGGGCTAGGCTTAAGGCCGGGGCACAAGTGCGGGCTAGGCTTAAGGCCGGGGCACAAGTGCGGGCTAGGCTTAAGGCCGGGGCACAAGTGCGGGCTAGGCTTAAGGCCGGGGCACAAGTGCGGGCTAGGCTTAAGGCCGGGGCACAAGTGCGGGCTAGGCTTAAGGCCGGGGCACAAGTGCGGGCTAGGCTTAAGGCCGGGGCACAAGTGCGGGCTAGGCTTAAGGCCGGGGCACAAGTGCGGGCTAGGCTTAAGGCCGGGGCACAAGTGCGGGCTAGGCTTAAGGCCGGGGCACAAGTGCGGGCTAGGCTTAAGGCCAGGGCACAAGTGCGGGCTAGGCTTAAGGCCGGGGCACAAGTGCGGGCTAGGCTTAAGGCCGGGGCACAAGTGCGGGCTAGGCTTAAGGCCGGGGCACAAGTGCGGGCTAGGCTTAAGGCCGGGGCACAAGTGCGGGCTAGGCTTAAGGCCGGGGCACAAGTGCGGGCTAGGCTTAAGGCCGGGGCACAAGTGCTGGCTAGGCTTAAGGTTGGGGCACAAGTGCGGGCTAGGCTTAAGGCCGGGGCACAAGTGCGGGCTAGGCTTAAGGCCGGGGCACAAGTGCGGGCTAGGCTTAAGGCCGGGGCACAAGTGCGGGCTAGGCTTAAGACCGGGGCACAAGTGCGGGCTAGGCTTCAGGCCAGGGCACAAGTTCGGGCTAGGCTTAAGGCCGGGGCACAACTGCGGGCTAGGCTTAAGGCCGGGGCACAAGTGCGGGCTAGGCTTAAGGCCGGGGCACAAGTGCGGGCTAGGCTTAAGGCCAGGGCACAAGTGCGGGCTAGGCTTAAGGCCGGGGCACAAGTGCGGGCTAGGCTTAAGGCCGGGGCACAAGTGCGGGCTAGGCTTAAGGCCGGGGCACAAGTGCGGGCTAGGCTTAAGGCCGGGGCACAAGTGCGGGCTAGGCTTAAGGCCGGGGCACAAGTGCGGGCTAGGCTTAAGGCCGGGGCACAAGTGCGGGCTAGGCTTAAGGCCGGGGCACAATTGCGGGCTAGGCTTAAGGCCGGGGCACAAGTGCGGGCTAGGCTTAAGGCCGGGGCACAAGTGCGGGCTAGGCTTAAGGCCGGGGCACAAGTGCGGGCTAGGCTTAAGGCCGGGGCACAAGTGCGGGCTAGGCTTAAGGCCGGGGCACAAGTGCGGGCTAGGCTTAAGGCCGGGGCACAAGTGCGGGCTAGGCTTAAGGCCGGGGCACAAGTGCGGGCTAGGCTTAAGGCCGGGGCACAAGTGCGGGCTAGGCTTAAGGCCGGGGCACAAGTGCGGGCTAGGCTTAAGGCAGGGGCACAAGTGCGGGCTAGGCTTAAGGCCGGGGCACAAGTGCGGGCTAGGCTTAAGGCCGGGGCACAAGTGCAGGCTAGGCTTAAGGCCGGGGCACAAGTGCGGGCTAGGCTTAAGGCCGGGGCACAAGTGCGGGCTAGGCTTAAGGCCGGGGCATAAGTGCGGGCTTGGCTTAAGGCCGGGGCACAAGTGCAGGCTAGGCTTAAGGCCGGGGCACAAGTGCGGGCTAGGCTTAAGGCCGGGGCACAAGTGCGGGCTAGGCTTAAGGCCGGGGCACAAGTGCGGGCTAGGCTTAAGACCGGGGCACAAGTGCGGGCTAGGCTTAAGACCGGGGCACAAGTGCGGGCTAGGCTTAAGGCCGGGGCACAGGTGCGGGCTAGGCTTAAGGCCGGGGCACAAGTGCGGGCTAGGCTTAAGGCCGGGGCACAAGTGCTGGCTAGGCTTAAGGCCGAGGCACAAGTGCGGGCTAGGCTTAAGGCCGGGGCACAAGTGCGGGCTAGGCTTAAGGCCTGGGCACAAGTGCGGGCTAGGCTTTAGGCCTGGGCATAAGTGCGGGCTAGGCTTAAGGCCTGGGCACAAGTGCGGGCTAGGCTTAAGGCCTGGGCACAAGTGCGGGCTAGGCTTAAGGCCTGGGCACAAGTGCGGGCTAGGCTTAAGGCCTGGGCACAAGTGCGGGCTAGGCTTAAGGCCTGGGCACAAGTGCGGGCTAGGCTTAAGGCCTGGGCACAAGTGCAGTGCGGGCTAGGCTTAAGGCCTGGGCACAAGTGCAGTGCTGGCTAGGATCAAGGCAGGGGGCACAAATGCTGGCTAGGCTTAAGGCATGGGCACAAGTGCCAGCTAGGCTTAAGGCCTGGGCACTAGTGCAGGCTAGGCTTAAGGCCTGAGCAAAAGTGCAGGCTAGGCTTAAGGCCTGGGCACAAGTGCTGGCTAGGATCAAGGCAGGGGGCACAAGTGCTGGCTAGGCATAAGGCAGGGGCACAAGTGCTGGCTAGGCATAAGGCAGGGGCACAAGTGCTGGCTAGGCTTTAGGCAGGGGCACAAACTAAGCATAAGGCAGAGGCACAAGTGCAAGCTAGGCATAAGGCAGGGGCACCTATGCAGGCTAGGCTTAAGGCAGGGGCACAAGTGATGGCTACACATAAGGCATACGGCTAACTCTTTGCACTCTTTGCATAAAGGGATAGGCACCCTTAGAGGTGAAGAGCTAGCTTTCACCCCTCTACTCTGTACTTTGTTGTACAGTGCGGAGCCACTCCATAACCCCCATGCTCCAAGCGACCAGGCACATCTTGTCTGTCCTCCGTAAATGGGTAATGCCTTTGTCCCCAATTACAGTCGTGCATGTGCATTCAGACGGGACAAGAGCGAAGAGCATAAAGCCTGCCCTGTGTGCATAACCAACATGAAGCTAAAAACAAAAAAACAATAATGCAAGGGGCTCAAAATTGCTGGCTAGGCATAAGGCAGGGGCAAAAGTGCTGGCTAGGCATAAGGCAGGGGCACAAGTGCTGGCTAGGCATAAGGCAGGGGCACAAGTGCTGGCTAGGCATAAGGCAGGGGCACAAGTGCTGGCTAGGCATAAGGCAGGGGCACAAGTGCTGGCTAGGCATAGGGCAGGGGCACAAGTGCTGGCTAGGCATAGGGCAGGGGCACAAGTGCTGGCTAGGCATAGGGCAGGGGCACAAGTGCTGGCTAGGCATAAGGCAGGGGCACAAGTGCTGGCTAGGCATAAGGCCGGGGCACAAGTGCGGGCTAGGCTTAAGGCCGGGGCACAAGTGCGGCTAGGCTTAAGGCCGGGGCACAAGTGCGGGCTAGGCTTAAGGTCGGGGCACAAGTGCGGGCTAGGCTTAAGGCCGGGGCACAAGTGCGGGCTAGGCTTAAGGCCGGGGCACAAGTGCGGGCTAGGCTTAAGGCCGGGGCACAAGTGCGGGCTAGGCTTAAGGCCGGGGCACAAGTGCGGGCTAGGCTTAAGGCCGGGGCACAAGTGCGGGCTAGGCTTAAGGCCGGGGCACAAGTGCGGGCTAGGCTTAAGGCCGGGGCACAAGTGCGGGCTAGGCTTAAGGCCGGGGCACAAGTGCGGGCTAGGCTTAAGGCCGGGGCACAAGTGCGGGCTAGGCTTAAGGCCGGGGCACAAGTGCGGGCTAGGCTTAAGGCCGGGGCACAAGTGCGGGCTAGGCTTAAGGCCGGGGCACAAGTGCGGGCAAGGCTTAAGGCCGGGGCACAAGTGCGGGCTAGGCTTAAGGCCGGGGCACAAGTGCGGGCTAGGCTTAAGGCCGGGGCACAAGTGCGGGCTAGGCTTAAGGCCGGGGCACAATTGCGGGCTAGGCTTAAGGCCGGGGCACAAGTGCTGGCTAGGCATAAGGCAGGGGCACAAGTGCTGGCTAGGCATAGGGCAGGGGCACAAGTGCTGGCTAGGCATAGGGCAGGGGCACAAGTGCTGGCTAGGCATAAGGTAGGGGCACAAGTGCTGGCTAGGCATAATGCCGGGGCACAAGTGCGGGCTAGGCTTGAGGCCGGGGCACAAGTGCGGGCTAGGCTTGAGGCCGGGGCACAAGTGCGGGCTAGGCTTGAATCCGGGGCACAAGTGCGGGCTAGGCTTAAGGCCGGGGCACAAGTGCGGGCTAGGCTTAAGGCTGGGGCACAAGTGCGGGCTAGGCTTAAGGCCGCGGCACAAGTGCGGGCTAGGCTTAAGGCCGGGGCACAAGTGCGGGCTAGGCTTAAGGCAGGGGCACAAGTGCTGGCTAGGCATAAGGCAGGGGCACAAGTGCTGGCTAGGCATAAGGCAGGGGCACAAGTGCTGGCTAGGCATAAGGCAGGGGCACAAGTGCTGGCTAGGCATAAGGCAGGGGCACAAGTGCTGGCTAGGCATAAGGCAGGGGCACAAGTGCTGGCTAGGCATAAGGCAGGGGCACAAGTGCTGGCTAGGCATAGGGCGGGGGCACAAGTGCTGGCTAGGCATAAGGCAGGGGCACAAGTGCTGGCTAGGCATAAGGCCGGGGCACAAGTGCGTGCTAGGCTTAAGGCCGGGGCACAAGTGCGGGCTAGGCTTAAGGCCGGGGCACAAGTGCGGGCTAGGCTTAAGGCCGGGGCACAAGTGCGGGCTAGGCTTAAGGCCGGGGCACAAGTGCGGGCTAGGCTTAAGGCCGGGGCACAAGTGCGGGCTAGGCTTAAGGCCGGGGCACAAGTGCGGGCTAGGCTTAAGGCCGGGGCACAAGTGCGGGCTAGGCTTAAGGCCGGGGCACAAGTGCGGGCTAGGCTTAAGGCCGGGGCACAAGTGCGGGCTAGGCTTAAGGCCGGGGCACAATTGCGGGCTAGGCTTAAGGCCGGGGCACAAGTGCGGGCTAGGCTTAAGGCCGGGGCACAAGTGCGGGCTAGGCTTAAGGCCGGGGCACAAGTGCGGGCTAGGCTTAAGGCCGGGGCACAAGTGCGGGCTAGGCTTAAGGCCGGGGCACAAGTGCGGGCTAGGCTTAAGGCCGGGGCACAAGTGCGGGCTAGGCTTAAGGCCGGGGCACAAGTGCGGGCTAGGCTTAAGGCCGGGGCACAAGTGCGGGCTAGGCTTAAGTCCGGGGCACAAGTGCGGGCTAGGCTTAAGGCAGGGGCACAAGTGCGGGCTAGGCTTAAGGCCGGGGCACAAGTGCGGGCTAGGCTTAAGGCCGGGGCACAAGTGCGGGCTAGGCTTAAGGCCGGGGCACAAGTGCGGGCTAGGCTTAAGGCCGGGGCACAAGTGCGGGCTAGGCTTAAGGCCGGGGCATAAGTGCGGGCTTGGCTTAAGGCCGGGGCACAAGTGCGGGCTAGGCTTAAGGCCGGGGCACAAGTGCGGGCTAGGCTTAAGGCCGGGGCACAAGTGCGGGCTAGGCTTAAGGCCGGGGCACAAGTGCGGGCTAGGCTTAAGACCGGGGCACAAGTGCGGGCTAGGCTTAAGACCGGGGCACAGGTGCGGGCTAGGCTTAAGGCCGGGGCACAAGTGCGGGCTAGGCTTAAGGCCGGGGCACAAGTGCTGGCTAGGCTTAAGGCCGAGGCACAAGTGCGGGCTAGGCTTAAGGCCGGGGCACAAGTGCGGGCTAGGCTTAAGGCCTGGGCACAAGTGCGGGCTAGGCTTTAGGCCTGGGCATAAGTGCGGGCTAGGCTTAAGGCCTGGGCACAAGTGCGGGCTAGGCTTAAGGCCTGGGCACAAGTGCGGGCTAGGCTTAAGGCCTGGGCACAAGTGCGGGCTAGGCTTAAGGCCTGGGCACAAGTGCGGGCTAGGCTTAAGGCCTGGGCACAAGTGCGGGCTAGGCTTAAGGCCTGGGCACAAGTGCAGTGCGGGCTAGGCTTAAGGCCTGGGCACAAGTGCAGTGCTGGCTAGGATCAAGGCAGGGGGCACAAATGCTGGCTAGGCTTAAGGCATGGGCACAAGTGCCAGCTAGGCTTAAGGCCTGGGCACTAGTGCAGGCTAGGCTTAAGGCCTGAGCAAAAGTGCAGGCTAGGCTTAAGGCCTGGGCACAAGTGCTGGCTAGGATCAAGGCAGGGGGCACAAGTGCTGGCTAGGCATAAGGCAGGGGCACAAGTGCTGGCTAGGCATAAGGCAGGGGCACAAGTGCTGGCTAGGCTTTAGGCAGGGGCACAAACTAAGCATAAGGCAGAGGCACAAGTGCAAGCTAGGCATAAGGCAGGGGCACCTATGCAGGCTAGGCTTAAGGCAGGGGCACAAGTGATGGCTACACATAAGGCATACGGCTAACTCTTTGCACTCTTTGCATAAAGGGATAGGCACCCTTAGAGGTGAAGAGCTAGCTTTCACCCCTCTACTCTGTACTTTGTTGTACAGTGCGGAGCCACTCCATAACCCCCATGCTCCAAGCGACCAGGCACATCTTGTCTGTCCTCCGTAAATGGGTAATGCCTTTGTCCCCAATTACAGTCGTGCATGTGCATTCAGACGGGACAAGAGCGAAGAGCATAAAGCCTGCCCTGTGTGCATAACCAACATGAAGCTAAAAACAAAAAAACAATAATGCAAGGGGCTCAAAATTGCTGGCTAGGCATAAGGCAGGGGCAAAAGTGCTGGCTAGGCATAAGGCAGGGGCACAAGTGCTGGCTAGGCATAAGGCAGGGGCACAAGTGCTGGCTAGGCATAAGGCAGGGGCACAAGTGCTGGCTAGGCATAAGGCAGGGGCACAAGTGCTGGCTAGGCATAGGGCAGGGGCACAAGTGCTGGCTAGGCATAGGGCAGGGGCACAAGTGCTGGCTAGGCATAGGGCAGGGGCACAAGTGCTGGCTAGGCATAAGGCAGGGGCACAAGTGCTGGCTAGGCATAAGGCCGGGGCACAAGTGCGGGCTAGGCTTAAGGCCGGGGCACAAGTGCGGCTAGGCTTAAGGCCGGGGCACAAGTGCGGGCTAGGCTTAAGGTCGGGGCACAAGTGCGGGCTAGGCTTAAGGCCGGGGCACAAGTGCGGGCTAGGCTTAAGGCCGGGGCACAAGTGCGGGCTAGGCTTAAGGCCGGGGCACAAGTGCGGGCTAGGCTTAAGGCCGGGGCACAAGTGCGGGCTAGGCTTAAGGCCGGGGCACAAGTGCGGGCTAGGCTTAAGGCCGGGGCACAAGTGCGGGCTAGGCTTAAGGCCGGGGCACAAGTGCGGGCTAGGCTTAAGGCCGGGGCACAAGTGCGGGCTAGGCTTAAGGCCGGGGCACAAGTGCGGGCTAGGCTTAAGGCCGGGGCACAAGTGCGGGCTAGGCTTAAGGCCGGGGCACAAGTGCGGGCTAGGCTTAAGGCCGGGGCACAAGTGCGGGCAAGGCTTAAGGCCGGGGCACAAGTGCGGGCTAGGCTTAAGGCCGGGGCACAAGTGCGGGCTAGGCTTAAGGCCGGGGCACAAGTGCGGGCTAGGCTTAAGGCCGGGGCACAATTGCGGGCTAGGCTTAAGGCCGGGGCACAAGTGCTGGCTAGGCATAAGGCAGGGGCACAAGTGCTGGCTAGGCATAGGACAGGGGCACAAGTGCTGGCTAGGCATAGGGCAGGGGCACAAGTGCTGGCTAGGCATAAGGTAGGGGCACAAGTGCTGGCTAGGCATAATGCCGGGGCACAAGTGCGGGCTAGGCTTGAGGCCGGGGCACAAGTGCTGGCTAGGCTTGAGGCCGGGGCACAAGTGCGGGCTAGGCTTGAATCCGGGGCACAAGTGCGGGCTAGGCTTAAGGCCGGGGCACAAGTGCGGGCTAGGCTTAAGGCCGGGGCACAAGTGCGGGCTAGGCTTAAGGCCGCGGCACAAGTGCGGGCTAGGCTTAAGGCCGGGGCACAAGTGCGGGCTAGGCTTAAGGCAGGGGCACAAGTGCTGGCTAGGCATAAGGCAGGGGCACAAGTGCTGGCTAGGCATAAGGCAGGGGCACAAGTGCTGGCTAGGCATAAGGCAGGGGCACAAGTGCTGGCTAGGCATAAGGCAGGGGCACAAGTGCTGGCTAGGCATAAGGCAGGGGCACAAGTGCTGGCTAGGCATAAGGCAGGGGCACAAGTGCTGGCTAGGCATAGGGCAGGGGCACAAGTGCTGGCTAGGCATAAGGCAGGGGCACAAGTGCTGGCTAGGCATAAGGCCGGGGCACAAGTGCGTGCTAGGCTTAAGGCCGGGGCACAAGTGCGGGCTAGGCTTAAGGCCGGGGCACAAGTGCGGGCTAGGCTTAAGGCCGGGGCACAAGTGCGGGCTAGGCTTAAGGCCGGGGCACAAGTGCGGGCTAGGCTTAAGGCCGGGGCACAAGTGCGGGCTAGGCTTAAGGCCGGGGCACAAGTGCGGGCTAGGCTTAAGGCCGGGGCACAAGTGCGGGCTAGGCTTAAGGCCGGGGCACAAGTGCGGGCTAGGCTTAAGGCCGGGGCACAAGTGCGGGCTAGGCTTAAGGCAGGGGCACAAGTGCTGGCAAGGCATAAGGCCGGGGCACAAGTGCGGGCTAGGCTTAAGGCCGGGGCACAAGTGCGGGCTAGGCTTAAGGCCGGGGCACAAGTGCGGGCTAGGCTTAAGGCATGGGCACAAGTGCAGTGCGGGCTAGGCTTAAGGCCTGGGCACAAGTGCAGTGCTGGCTAGGATCAAGGCAGGGGGCACAAATGCTGGCTAGGCTTAAGGCATGGGCACAAGTGCCAGCTAGGCTTAAGGCCTGGGCACAAGTGCGGGCTAGGCTTAAGGCCGGGGCACAAGTGCGGGCTAGGCTTAAGGCCGGGGCACAAGTGCGGGCTAGGCTTAAGGCCGGGGCACAAGTGCGGGCTAGGCTTAAGGCCGGGGCACAAGTGCGGGCTAGGCTTAAGGCCGGGGCACAAGTGCGGGCTAGGCTTAAGGCAGGGGCACAAGTGCTGGCTAGGCATAAGGCAGGGGCACAAGTGCTGGCTAGGCATAAGGCAGGGGCACAAGTGCTGGCTAGGCATAAGGCAGGGGCACAAGTGCTGGCTAGGCATAGGGCAGGGGCACAAGTGCTGGCTAGGCATAAGGCGGGGCACAAGTGCTGGCTAGGCATAAGGCGGGGCACAAGTGCTGGCTAGGCATAAGGCCGGGGCACAAGTGCGGGCTAGGCTTAAGGCCGGGGCACAAGTGCGGGCTAGGCTTAAGGCCGGGGCACAAGTGCGGGCTAGGCTTAAGGCCGGGGCACAAGTGCGGGCTAGGCTTAAGGCCGGGGCACAAGTGCGGGCTAGGCTTAAGGCCGGGGCACAAGTGCGGGCTAGGCTTAAGGCCGGGGCACAAGTGCGGGCTAGGCTTAAGGCCGGGGCACAAGTGCGGGCTAGGCTTAAGGCCGGGGCACAAGTGCGGGCTAGGCTTAAGGCAGGGGCACAAGTGCTGGCTAGGCATAAGGCCGGGGCACAAGTGCGGGCTAGGCTTAAGGCCGGGGCACAAGTGCGGGCTAGGCTTAAGGCCGGGGCACAAGTGCAGTGCGGGCTAGGCTTAAGGCCTGGGCACAAGTGCAGTGCTGGCTAGGATCAAGGCAGGGGGCACAAATGCTGGCTAGGCTTAAGGCCGGGGCACAAGTGCGGGCTAGGCTTAAGGCCGGGGCACAAGTGCGGGCTAGGCTTAAGGCCGGGGCACAAGTGCGGGCTAGGCTTAAGGCCGGGGCACAAGTGCGGGCTAGGCTTAAGGCCGGGGCACAAGTGCGGGCTAGGCTTAAGGCCGGGGCACAAGTGCGGGCTAGGCTTAAGGCCGGGGCACAAGTGCGGGCTAGGATTAAGGCCGGGGCACAAGTGTGGGCTAGGATTAAGGCCGGGGCACAAGTGCGGGCTAGGCTTAAAGCCGGGGCACAAGTGCGGGCTAGGCTTAAGGCCTGGGCACAAGTGCGGGCTAGGCTTAAGGCCTGGGCACAAGTGCGGGCTAGGCTTAAGGCCTGGGCACAAGTGCGGGCTAGGCTTAAGGCCTGGGCACAAGTGCGGGCTAGGCTTAAGGCCTGGGCACAAGTGCGGGCAAGGCTTAAGGCCTGGGCACAAGTGCAGTGCGGGCTAGGCTTAAGGCCTGGGCACAAGTGCAGTGCGGGCTAGGATCAAGGCAGGGGGCACAAATGCTGGCTAGGCTTAAGGCATGGGCACAAATGCTGGCTAGGCTTAAGGCATGGGCACAAGTGCGGGCTAGGCTTAAGGCCGGGGCACAAGTGCGGGCTAGGCTTAAGGCCAGGGCACAAGTGCGGGCTAGGTTTAAGGCCTGGGCACAAGTGCGGGCTAGGCTTAAGGCCGGGGCACAAGTGCGGGCTAGGCTTAAGGCCTGGGCACATGTGCAGTGCGGGCTAGGCTTAAGGCCTGGGCACAAGTGCAGTGCTGGCTAGGATCAAGGCAGGGGGCACAAATGCTGGCTAGGCTTAAGGCCTGGGCACAAGTGCGGGCTAGGCTTAAGGCCGGGGCACAAGTGCGGGCTAGGCTTAAGGCCAGGGCACAAGTGCGGGCTAGGTTTAAGGCCTGGGCACAAGTGCGGGCTAGGCTTAAGGCCGGTGCACAAGTGCGGGCTAGGCTTAAGGCCGAGGCACAAGTGCGGGCTAGGCTTAAGGCCTGGGCACATGTGCAGTGCGGGCTAGGCTTAAGGCCTGGGCACAAGTGCAGTGCTGGCTAGGATCAAGGCAGGGGGCACAAATGCTGGCTAGGCTTAAGGCCTGGGCACAAGTGCGTGGTAGGCTTAAGGCCGGGGCAGAAGTGCGGGCTAGGCTTAAGGCCGGGGCAGAAGTGCGGGCTAGGCTTAAGGCCGGGGAAAAAGTGCGGGCTAGGCTTAAGGCCGGGGAAAAAGTGCGGGCTAGGCTTAAGGCCGGGGAAAAAGTGCGGGCTAGGCTTAAGGCCGGGGCACAAGTGCGGGCTAGGCTTAAGGCCAGGGCAAAAGTGCGGGCTAGGCTTAAGGCTGGGGCAAAAGTGCGGGCTAGGCTTAAGGCCGGGGCAAAAGTGCGGGCTAGGCTTAAGGCCGGGGCAAAAGTGCGGGCTAGGCTTAAGGCCGGGGCAAAAGTGCGGGCTAGGCTTAAGGCCGGGGCAAAAGTGCGGGCTAGGCTTAAGGCCGGGGCAAAAGTGCGGGCTAGGCTTAAGGCCGGGGCAAAAGTGCGGGCTAGGCTTAAGGCATGGGCACAAGTGCCAGCTAGGCTTAAGGCCTGGGCACAAATGCAGGCTAGGCTTAAGGCCTGAGCAAAAGTGCAGGCTAGGCTTAAGGCCTGGGCACAAGTGCGGGCTAGGCTTAAGGCATGGGCACAAGTGCAGTGCTGGCTAGGATCAAGGCAGGGGGCACAAATGCTGGCTAGGCTTAAGGCATGGGCACAAGTGCCAGCTAGGCTTAAGGCCTGGGCACAAGTGCAGGCTAGGCTTAAGGCCTGAGCAAAAGTGCGGGCTAGGCTTAAGGCCTGGGCACAAGTATGGGCTAGGCTTAAGGCCTGGGCACAAGTGCGGGCTAGGCTTAAGGCCGGGGTACAAGTGGGGGCTAGGCTTAAGGCCTGGGCACAAGTGCGGGCTAGGCATAAGGCAGGGGCACAAGTACAAACTAAGCATAAGGCAGAGGCACAAGTGCTGGCTAGGCATAAGGCAGGGGCACAAGTGCTGGCTAGGCATCAGGCAGGGGCACAAGTGCTGGCTAGGCATCAGGCAGGGGCACAAGTGCTGGCTAGGCATCAGGCAGGGGCACAAGTGCTGGCTAGGTTTAAGGCCGGGGCACAAGTGCGGGCTAGGCTTAAGGCCTGGGCACAAGTGCGGGCTAGGCTTAAGGCCTTAGCACAAGTGCGGGCTAGGCGAAAGGCAGGGGCACAAGTGATGGCTAGGCGTAAGGCAGGGGCACAGGTGCTGGCTAGGCATAAGGCAGGGGCACAAGTGCTGGCTAGGCATAAGGCAGGGGCACAAGTGTGGGCTAGGCTTAATGCCGGGGCACAAGTGCTGGCTAGGCATAAAGCAGGGGCACAAGAGCGGGCTAGGCATAAGGCAGGGGCACAAGTGCGGGCTAATCATAAGGCAGGGGCACAAGTGCGGGCTAGGCATAAGGCAGGGGCAAAAGTGCGGGCTAGGCATAAGGCAGGGGCACAAGTGCGGGCTAGGCATAAGGCAGGGGCACAAGTGCGGGCTAGGCATTAGGCAGGGGCACAAGTGCTGGCTAGGCATAAGGCAGGGGCACAAGTGCTGGCTAGGCATAACGCAGGGGCACAAGTGCTGGCTAGGCATAGGGCAGGGGCACAAGTGCAGGCTAGGCATAAGGCAGGGGTACAAGTGCTGGCTAGACATAGGGCAGGGGCACAAGTGCTGGCTAGGCATAGGGCAGGGTAACAAGTGCAAGCTAGGCGAAAGGCAGGGGTACAAGTGATGGCTAGGCGTAAGGCAGGGGCACAAGTGCTGGCTAGGCAAAAGGCAGGGGCACAAGGGCTGGTTAGGCATAAGGCAGGGGCACAAGTGCTGGCTAGGCATAAGGCAGGGGCACAATTGCTGGCTAGGCATCAGGCAGGGGCACAAGTGCTGGCTAGGTTTAAGGCCGGGGCACAAGTGCGGGCTAGGCTTAAGGCCGGGGCACAAGTACAAACTAAGCATAAGGCAGAGGCACAAGTGCTGGCTAGGCATAAGGCAGGGGCACAAGTGCTGGCTAGGCATCAGGCAGGGGCACAAGTGCTGGCTAGGTTTAAGGCCGGGGCACAAGTGCGGGCTAGGCTTAAGGCCTGGGCACAAGTGCGGGCTAGGCTTAAGGCCGGGGCACAAGTGCAGGCTAAGCGAAAGGCAGGGGCACAAGTGATGGCTAGGCGTAAGGCAGGGGCACAAGTGCTGGCTAGGCATAAGGCAGGGGCACAAGGGCTGGTTAGGCATAAGGCAGGGGCACAAGGGCTGGCTAGGCATAAGGCAGGGGCACAAGTGCTGGCTAGGCATAAGGCAGGGGCACAAGTACAAACTAAGCATAAGGCAGAGGCACAAGTGCTGGCTAGGCATAAGGCAGGGGCACAAGTGCTGGCTAGGCATCAGGCAGGGGCTAAAGTGCTGGCTAGGCTTAAGGCCGGGGCACAAGTGCGGGCTAGGCTTAAAGCAGGGGCACAAGTGCGGGCTAGGCTTAAGGCAGGGGCACAAGTGCGGGCTAGGCTTAAGGCAGGGGCACAAGTGCGGGCTAGGCTTAAGGCAGGGGCACAAGTGCGGGCTAGGCTTAAGGCAGGGGCACAAGTGCGGGCTAGGCTTAAGGCCGGGGCACAAGTGCGGGCTAGGCTTAAGGCCGGGGCAAAAGTGCGGGCTAGGCTTGAGGCCGGAGCACAAGTGTGGGCTAGGCTTAAGGCCTGGGCACAAGTGCGGGCTAGGCTTAAGGCCGGGGCACAAGTGCGGGCTAGGCTTAAGGCCGGGGCACAAGTGCGGGCTAGGCTTAAGGCCGGGGCACAAGTGCGGGCTAGGCTTAAGGCAGGGGCACAAGTGCTGGCTAGGCATAAGGCAGGGGCACAAGTGCTGGCTAGGCATAAGGCAGGGGCACAAGTGCTGGCTAGGCATCAGGCAGGGGCACAAGTGCTGGCTAGGCATCAGGCAGGGGCACAAGTGCTGGCTAGGCATAAGGCAGGGGCACAAGTGCTGGCTAGGCATAAGGCAGGGGCACAAGAGCTGGCTAGGCATAAGGCAGGGGCACAAGTGCTGGCTAGGCATAAGGCAGGGGCACAAGTACTGGCTAGGTATAAGGCAGGGCCACAAGTGCTGGCTAGGCATAAGGCAGGGGCACAAGTGCTGGCTAGGCATAAGGCAGGGGCACAAGTGCTGGCTAGGCATAAGGCAAGGGCACAAGTGCTGGCTAGGCAGAAGGCAGGGGCACAAGTGCTGGCTAGGCTTTAGGCAGGGGCACAAGCACAAACTAAGCATAAGGCAGAGGCACAAGTGCAAGCTAGGCATAAGGCCGGGGCACCTATGCAGGCTAGGCTAGGCTTAAGGCAGGGGCACAAGTGATGGCTACACATAAGGCATACGGCTAACTCTTTGCACTCTTTGCATAAAGGGATAGGCACCCTTAGGGGTGAAGAGCTAGCTTTCACCCCTCTACTCTGTACTTTGTTGCACAGTGCGGAGCCACTCCATAACCCCCATGCTCCAAGCGACCAGGCACATCTTGTCTGTCCTCCGTAAATGGGTAATGCCTTCGACCCCAATTACAGTCGTGCATGTGCATTCAGACGGGACAAGAGCGAAGAGCGTAAAGCCTGCCCTGTGTGCATAACCAACATGAAGCTAAAAACAAAAAAACAATAATGCAAGGGGCTCAAAATTGCTGGCTAGGCATAAGGCAGGGGCAAAAGTGCTGGCTAGGCATAAGGCAGGGGCACAAGTGCTGGCTCGGCATAAGGCAGGGGCACAAGTGCTGGCTAGGCATAAGGCAGGGGCACAAGTGGTGGCTAGGCATAAGGCAGGGGCACAAGTGCTGGCTAGGCATAAGGCAGGGGCACAAGTGCTGGCTAGGCATAAGGCAGGGGCACAAGTGCTGGCTAGGCATAAGGCAGGGGCACAAGTGCTGGCTAGGCATAAGGCAGGGGCACAAGTGCTGGCTAGGCATAAGGCAGGGGCACAAGTGCTGGCTAGGCATAAGGCAGGGGCACAAGTGCTGGCTAGGCATAGGGCAGGGGCACAAGTGCTGGCTAGGCATAGGGCAGGGGCACAAGTGCTGGCTAGGCATAAGGCAGGGGCACAAGTGCTGGCTAGGCATAAGGCCGGGGCACAAGTGCGGGCTAGGCATAGGGCAGGGGCACAAGTGCGGGCTAGGCATAGGGCAGGGGCACAAGTGCTGGCTAGGCATAAGGCAGGGGAACAAGTGCTGGCTAGGCATAGGGCAGGGGCAAAAGTGCTGGCTAGGCATAGGGCAGGGGCACAAGTGCTGGCTAGGCATAAGGCAGGGGCACAAGTGCTGGCTAGGCATAAGGCCGGGGCACAAGTGCGGGCTAGGCTTAAGGCCGGGGCACAAGTGCGGGCTAGGCTTAAGGCCGGGGCACAAGTGCGGGCTAGTCTTATGGCCGGGGCACAAGTGCGGGCTAGGCTTAAGGCCGGGGCACAAGTGCGGGCTAGGCTTAAGGCCGGGGCACAAGTGCGGGCTAGGCTTAAGGCCGGGGCACAAGTGCGGGCTAGGCTTAAGGCCGGGGCACAAGTGCGGGCTAGGCTTAAGGCCGGGGCACAAGTGCGGGCTAGGCTTAAGGCCGGGGCACAAGTGCGGGCTAGGCTTAAGGCCGGGGCACAAGTGCGGGCTAGGCTTAAGGCCGGGGCACAAGTGCGGGCTAGGCTTAAGGCCGGGGCACAAGTGCGGGCTAGGCTTAAGGCCGGGGCACAAGTGCGGGCTAGGCTTAAGGCAGGGGCACAAGTGCTGGCTAGGCATAAGGCAGGGGCACAAGTGCTGGCTAGGCATCAGGCAGGGGCACAAGTGCTGGCTAGGCATCAGGCAGGGGCACAAGTGCTGGCTAGGCATCAGGCAGGGGCACAAGTGCTGGCTAGGCATAGGGCAGGGGCACAAGTGCTGGCTAGGCATAAGGCAGGGGCACAAGTGCTGGCTAGGCATAAGGCAGGGGCACAAGTGCTGGCTAGGCATAAGGCAGGGGCACAAGTGCTGGCTAGGCATAAGGCAGGGGCACAAGTGCTGGCTAGGCATAAGGCAGGGGCACAAGTGCTGGCTAGGCATAAGGCCGGGGCACAAGTGCGGGCTAGGCTTAAGGCCGGGGCACAAGTGCGGGCTAGGCTTAAGGCCGGGGCACAAGTGCGGGCTAGGCTTAAGGCCGGGGCACAAGTGCGGGCTAGGCTTAAGGCCGGGGCACAAGTGCGGGCTAGGCTTAAGGCCGGGGCACAAGTGCGGGCTAGGCTTAAGGCCGGGGCACAAGTGCGGGCTAGGCTTAAGGCCGGGGCACAAGTGCGGGCTAGGCTTAAGGCCGGGGCACAAGTGCGGGCTAGGCTTAAGGCCGGGGCACAAGTGCGGGCTAGGCTTAAGGCCGGGGCACAAGTGCGGGCTAGGCTTAAGGCCGGGGCACAAGTGCGGGCTAGGCTTAAGGCCGGGGCACAAGTGCGGGCTAGGCTTAAGGCCGGGGCACAAGTGCGGGCTAGGCTTAAGGCCGGGGCACAATTGCGGGCTAGGCTTAAGGCCGGGGCACAAGTGCGGGCTAGGCTTAAGGCCGGGGCACAAGTGCGGGCTAGGCTTAAGGCCGGGGCACAAGTGCGGGCTAGGCTTAATGCCGGGGCACAAGTGCGGGCTAGGCTTAAGGCCGGGGCACAAGTGCGTGCTAGGCTTAAGGCCGGGGCACAAGTGCGGGCTAGGCTTAAGGCCGGGGCACAAGTGCGGGCTAGGCTTAAGGCCTGGGCACAAGTGCGGGCTAGGCTTAAGGCCGGGGCACAAGTGCGAGCTAGGCTTAAGGCCTGGGCACAAGTGCGGGCTAGGCTTAAGGCCTGGGCACAAGTGCGGGCTAGGCTTAAGGCCTGGGCACAAGTGCGGGCTAGGCTTAAGGCCTGGGCACAAGTGCGGGCTAGGCTTAAGGCCTGGGCACAAGTGCGGGCTAGGCTTAAGGCCGGGGCACAAGTGCGGGCTAGGCTTAAGGCCTGGGCACAAGTGCGGGCTAGGCTTAAGGCCGGGGCACAAGTGCGGGCTAGGCTTAAGGCCGGGGCACAAGTGCGGGCTAGGCTTAAGGCCGGGGCACAAGTGCGGGCTAGGCTTAAGGCCGGGGCACAAGTGCGGGCTAGGCTTAAGGCCGGGGCACAAGTGCGGGCTAGGCTTAAGGCCGGGGCACAAGTGCGGGCTAGGCTTAAGGCCGGGGCACAAGTGCGGGCTAGGCTTAAGGCCGGTGCACAATTGCGGGCTAGGCTTAAGGCCGGGGCACAAGTGCGGGCTAGGCTTAAGGCCGGGGCACAAGTGTGGGCTAGGCTTAAGGCCGGGGCACAAGTGCGGGCTAGGCTTAAGGCCGGGGCACAAGTGCGGGCTAGGCTTAAGGCCGGGGCACAAGTGAAGGCTAGGCTTAAGGCCGGGGCACAAGTGCGGGCTAGGCATAAGGCGGGGCACAAGTGCTGGCTAGGCATAAGGCGGGGCACAAGTGCTGGCTAGGCATAAGGCCGGGGCACAAGTGCGGGCTAGGCTTAAGGCCGGGGCACAAGTGCGGGCTAGGCTTAAGGCCGGGGCACAAGTGCGGGCTAGGCTTAAGGCCGGGGCACAAGTGCGGGCTAGGCTTAAGGCCGGGGCACAAGTGCGGGCTAGGCTTAAGGCCGGGGCACAAGTGCGGGCTAGGCTTAAGGCCGGGGCACAAGTGCGGGCTAGGCTTAAGGCCGGGGCACAAGTGCGGGCTAGGCTTAAGGCCGGGGCACAAGTGCGGGCTAGGCTTAAGGCAGGGGCACAAGTGCTGGCTAGGCATAAGGCCGGGGCACAAGTGCGGGCTAGGCTTAAGGCCGGGGCACAAGTGCGGGCTAGGCTTAAGGCCGGGGCACAAGTGCAGTGCGGGCTAGGCTTAAGGCCTGGGCACAAGTGCAGTGCTGGCTAGGATCAAGGCAGGGGGCACAAATGCTGGCTAGGCTTAAGGCCGGGGCACAAGTGCGGGCTAGGCTTAAGGCCGGGGCACAAGTGCGGGCTAGGCTTAAGGCCGGGGCACAAGTGCGGGCTAGGCTTAAGGCCGGGGCACAAGTGCGGGCTAGGCTTAAGGCCGGGGCAGAAGTGCGGGCTAGGCTTAAGGCCGGGGCACAAGTGCGGGCTAGGATTAAGGCCGGGGCACAAGTGTGGGCTAGGATTAAGGCCGGGGCACAAGTGCGGGCTAGGCTTAAAGCCGGGGCACAAGTGCGGGCTAGGCTTAAGGCCTGGGCACAAGTGCGGGCTAGGCTTAAGGCCTGGGCACAAGTGCGGGCTAGGCTTAAGGCCTGGGCACAAGTGCGGGCTAGGCTTAAGGCCTGGGCACAAGTGCGGGCTAGGCTTAAGGCCTGGGCACAAGTGCGGGCAAGGCTTAAGGCCTGGGCACAAGTGCAGTGCGGGCTAGGCTTAAGGCCTGGGCACAAGTGCAGTGCGGGCTAGGATCAAGGCAGGGGGCACAAATGCTGGCTAGGCTTAAGGCATGGGCACAAATGCTGGCTAGGCTTAAGGCATGGGCACAAGTGCGGGCTAGGCTTAAGGCCGGGGCACAAGTGCGGGCTAGGCTTAAGGCCAGGGCACAAGTGCGGGCTAGGTTTAAGGCCTGGGCACAAGTGCGGGCTAGGCTTAAGGCCGGGGCACAAGTGCGGGCTAGGCTTAAGGCCTGGGCACATGTGCAGTGCGGGCTAGGCTTAAGGCCTGGGCACAAGTGCAGTGCTGGCTAGGATCAAGGCAGGGGGCACAAATGCTGGCTAGGCTTAAGGCCTGGGCACAAGTGCGGGCTAGGCTTAAGGCCGGGGCACAAGTGCGGGCTAGGCTTAAGGCCAGGGCACAAGTGCGGGCTAGGTTTAAGGCCTGGGCACAAGTGCGGGCTAGGCTTAAGGCCGGTGCACAAGTGCGGGCTAGGCTTAAGGCCGAGGCACAAGTGCGGGCTAGGCTTAAGGCCTGGGCACATGTGCAGTGCGGGCTAGGCTTAAGGCCTGGGCACAAGTGCAGTGCTGGCTAGGATCAAGGCAGGGGGCACAAATGCTGGCTAGGCTTAAGGCCTGGGCACAAGTGCGTGGTAGGCTTAAGGCCGGGGCAGAAGTGCGGGCTAGGCTTAAGGCCGGGGCAGAAGTGCGGGCTAGGCTTAAGGCCGGGGAAAAAGTGCGGGCTAGGCTTAAGGCCGGGGAAAAAGTGCGGGCTAGGCTTAAGGCCGGGGAAAAAGTGCGGGCTAGGCTTAAGGCCGGGGCACAAGTGCGGGCTAGGCTTAAGGCCGGGGCAAAAGTGCGGGCTAGGCTTAAGGCTGGGGCAAAAGTGCGGGCTAGGCTTAAGGCCGGGGCAAAAGTGCGGGCTAGGCTTAAGGCCGGGGCAAAAGTGCGGGCTAGGCTTAAGGCCGGGGCAAAAGTGCGGGCTAGGCTTAAGGCCGGGGCAAAAGTGCGGGCTAGGCTTAAGGCCGGGGCAAAAGTGCGGGCTAGGCTTAAGGCCGGGGCAAAAGTGCGGGCTAGGCTTAAGGCATGGGCACAAGTGCCAGCTAGGCTTAAGGCCTGGGCACAAATGCAGGCTAGGCTTAAGGCCTGAGCAAAAGTGCAGGCTAGGCTTAAGGCCTGGGCACAAGTGCGGGCTAGGCTTAAGGCATGGGCACAAGTGCAGTGCTGGCTAGGATCAAGGCAGGGGGCACAAATGCTGGCTAGGCTTAAGGCATGGGCACAAGTGCCAGCTAGGCTTAAGGCCTGGGCACAAGTGCAGGCTAGGCTTAAGGCCTGAGCAAAAGTGCGGGCTAGGCTTAAGGCCTGGGCACAAGTATGGGCTAGGCTTAAGGCCTGGGCACAAGTGCGGGCTAGGCTTAAGGCCGGGGTACAAGTGGGGGCTAGGCTTAAGGCCTGGGCACAAGTGCGGGCTAGGCATAAGGCAGGGGCACAAGTACAAACTAAGCATAAGGCAGAGGCACAAGTGCTGGCTAGGCATACGCAGGGGCACAAGTGCTGGCTAGGCATCAGGCAGGGGCACAAGTGCTGGCTAGGCATCAGGCAGGGGCACAAGTGCTGGCTAGGCATCAGGCAGGGGCACAAGTGCTGGCTAGGTTTAAGGCCGGGGCACAAGTGCGGGCTAGGCTTAAGGCCTGGGCACAAGTGCGGGCTAGGCTTAAGGCCTTAGCACAAGTGCGGGCTAGGCGAAAGGCAGGGGCACAAGTGATGGCTAGGCGTAAGGCAGGGGCACAGGTGCTGGCTAGGCATAAGGCAGGGGCACAAGTGCTGGCTAGGCATAAGGCAGGGGCACAAGTGTGGGCTAGGCTTAATGCCGGGGCACAAGTGCTGGCTAGGCATAAAGCAGGGGCACAAGAGCGGGCTAGGCATAAGGCAGGGGCACAAGTGCGGGCTAATCATAAGGCAGGGGCACAAGTGCGGGCTAGGCATAAGGCAGGGGCAAAAGTGCGGGCTAGGCATAAGGCAGGGGCACAAGTGCGGGCTAGGCATAAGGCAGGGGCACAAGTGCGGGCTAGGCATTAGGCAGGGGCACAAGTGCTGGCTAGGCATAAGGCAGGGGCACAAGTGCTGGCTAGGCATAACGCAGGGGCACAAGTGCTGGCTAGGCATAGGGCAGGGGCACAAGTGCAGGCTAGGCATAAGGCAGGGGTACAAGTGCTGGCTAGACATAGGGCAGGGGCACAAGTGCTGGCTAGGCATAGGGCAGGGTAACAAGTGCAAGCTAGGCGAAAGGCAGGGGTACAAGTGATGGCTAGGCGTAAGGCAGGGGCACAAGTGCTGGCTAGGCAAAAGGCAGGGGCACAAGGGCTGGTTAGGCATAAGGCAGGGGCACAAGTGCTGGCTAGGCATAAGGCAGGGGCACAAGTGCTGGCTAGGCATCAGGCAGGGGCACAAGTGCTGGCTAGGTTTAAGGCCGGGGCACAAGTGCGGGCTAGGCTTAAGGCCGGGGCACAAGTACAAACTAAGCATAAGGCAGAGGCACAAGTGCTGGCTAGGCATAAGGCAGGGGCACAAGTGCTGGCTAGGCATCAGGCAGGGGCACAAGTGCTGGCTAGGTTTAAGGCCGGGGCACAAGTGCGGGCTAGGCTTAAGGCCTGGGCACAAGTGCGGGCTAGGCTTAAGGCCGGGGCACAAGTGCAGGCTAAGCGAAAGGCAGGGGCACAAGTGATGGCTAGGCGTAAGGCAGGGGCACAAGTGCTGGCTAGGCATAAGGCAGGGGCACAAGGGCTGGTTAGGCATAAGGCAGGGGCACAAGGGCTGGCTAGGCATAAGGCAGGGGCACAAGTGCTGGCTAGGCATAAGGCAGGGGCACAAGTACAAACTAAGCATAAGGCAGAGGCACAAGTGCTGGCTAGGCATAAGGCAGGGGCACAAGTGCTGGCTAGGCATCAGGCAGGGGCTAAAGTGCTGGCTAGGCTTAAGGCCGGGGCACAAGTGCGGGCTAGGCTTAAAGCAGGGGCACAAGTGCGGGCTAGGCTTAAGGCAGGGGCACAAGTGCGGGCTAGGCTTAAGGCAGGGGCACAAGTGCGGGCTAGGCTTAAGGCAGGGGCACAAGTGCGGGCTAGGCTTAAGGCAGGGGCACAAGTGCGGGCTAGGCTTAAGGCCGGGGCACAAGTGCGGGCTAGGCTTAAGGCCGGGGCAAAAGTGCGGGCTAGGCTTGAGGCCGGAGCACAAGTGTGGGCTAGGCTTAAGGCCTGGGCACAAGTGCGGGCTAGGCTTAAGGCCGGGGCACAAGTGCGGGCTAGACTTAAGGCCGGGGCACAAGTGCGGGCTAGGCTTAAGGCCGGGGCACAAGTGCGGGCTAGGCTTAAGGCAGGGGCACAAGTGCTGGCTAGGCATAAGGCAGGGGCACAAGTGCTGGCTAGGCATAAGGCAGGGGCACAAGTGCTGGCTAGGCATCAGGCAGGGGCACAAGTGCTGGCTAGGCATCAGGCAGGGGCACAAGTGCTGGCTAGGCATAAGGCAGGGGCACAAGTGCTGGCTAGGCATAAGGCAGGGGCACAAGAGCTGGCTAGGCATAAGGCAGGGGCACAAGTGCTGGCTAGGCATAAGGCAGGGGCACAAGTACTGGCTAGGTATAAGGCAGGGCCACAAGTGCTGGCTAGGCATAAGGCAGGGGCACAAGTGCTGGCTAGGCATAAGGCAGGGGCACAAGTGCTGGCTAGGCATAAGGCAAGGGCACAAGTGCTGGCTAGGCAGAAGGCAGGGGCACAAGTGCTGGCTAGGCTTTAGGCAGGGGCACAAGCACAAACTAAGCATAAGGCAGAGGCACAAGTGCAAGCTAGGCATAAGGCCGGGGCACCTATGCAGGCTAGGCTAGGCTTAAGGCAGGGGCACAAGTGATGGCTACACATAAGGCATACGGCTAACTCTTTGCACTCTTTGCATAAAGGGATAGGCACCCTTAGGGGTGAAGAGCTAGCTTTCACCCCTCTACTCTGTACTTTGTTGCACAGTGCGGAGCCACTCCATAACCCCCATGCTCCAAGCGACCAGGCACATCTTGTCTGTCCTCCGTAAATGGGTAATGCCTTCGACCCCAATTACAGTCGTGCATGTGCATTCAGACGGGACAAGAGCGAAGAGCGTAAAGCCTGCCCTGTGTGCATAACCAACATGAAGCTAAAAACAAAAAAACAATAATGCAAGGGGCTCAAAATTGCTGGCTAGGCATAAGGCAGGGGCAAAAGTGCTGGCTAGGCATAAGGCAGGGGCACAAGTGCTGGCTCGGCATAAGGCAGGGGCACAAGTGCTGGCTAGGCATAAGGCAGGGGCACAAGTGGTGGCTAGGCATAAGGCAGGGGCACAAGTGCTGGCTAGGCATAAGGCAGGGGCACAAGTGCTGGCTAGGCATAAGGCAGGGGCACAAGTGCTGGCTAGGCATAAGGCAGGGGCACAAGTGCTGGCTAGGCATAAGGCAGGGGCACAAGTGCTGGCTAGGCATAAGGCAGGGGCACAAGTGCTGGCTAGGCATAGGGCAGGGGCACAAGTGCTGGCTAGGCATAGGGCAGGGGCACAAGTGCTGGCTAGGCATAAGGCAGGGGCACAAGTGCTGGCTAGGCATAAGGCCGGGGCACAAGTGCGGGCTAGGCATAGGGCAGGGGCACAAGTGCGGGCTAGGCATAGGGCAGGGGCACAAGTGCTGGCTAGGCATAAGGCAGGGGAACAAGTGCTGGCTAGGCATAGGGCAGGGGCAAAAGTGCTGGCTAGGCATAGGGCAGGGGCACAAGTGCTGGCTAGGCATAAGGCAGGGGCACAAGTGCTGGCTAGGCATAAGGCCGGGGCACAAGTGCGGGCTAGGCTTAAGGCCGGGGCACAAGTGCGGGCTAGGCTTAAGGCCGGGGCACAAGTGCGGGCTAGTCTTATGGCCGGGGCACAAGTGCGGGCTAGGCTTAAGGCCGGGGCACAAGTGCGGGCTAGGCTTAAGGCCGGGGCACAAGTGCGGGCTAGGCTTAAGGCCGGGGCACAAGTGCGGGCTAGGCTTAAGGCCGGGGCACAAGTGCGGGCTAGGCTTAAGGCCGGGGCACAAGTGCGGGCTAGGCTTAAGGCCGGGGCACAAGTGCGGGCTAGGCTTAAGGCCGGGGCACAAGTGCGGGCTAGGCTTAAGGCCGGGGCACAAGTGCGGGCTAGGCTTAAGGCCGGGGCACAAGTGCGGGCTAGGCTTAAGGCCGGGGCACAAGTGCGGGCTAGGCTTAAGGCAGGGGCACAAGTGCTGGCTAGGCATAAGGCAGGGGCACAAGTGCTGGCTAGGCATCAGGCAGGGGCACAAGTGCTGGCTAGGCATCAGGCAGGGGCACAAGTGCTGGCTAGGCATCAGGCAGGGGCACAAGTGCTGGCTAGGCATAGGGCAGGGGCACAAGTGCTGGCTAGGCATAAGGCAGGGGCACAAGTGCTGGCTAGGCATAAGGCAGGGGCACAAGTGCTGGCTAGGCATAAGGCAGGGGCACAAGTGCTGGCTAGGCATAAGGCAGGGGCACAAGTGCTGGCTAGGCATAAGGCAGGGGCACAAGTGCTGGCTAGGCATAAGGCCGGGGCACAAGTGCGGGCTAGGCTTAAGGCCGGGGCACAAGTGCGGGCTAGGCTTAAGGCCGGGGCACAAGTGCGGGCTAGGCTTAAGGCCGGGGCACAAGTGCGGGCTAGGCTTAAGGCCGGGGCACAAGTGCGGGCTAGGCTTAAGGCCGGGGCACAAGTGCGGGCTAGGCTTAAGGCCGGGGCACAAGTGCGGGCTAGGCTTAAGGCCGGGGCACAAGTGCGGGCTAGGCTTAAGGCCGGGGCACAAGTGCGGGCTAGGCTTAAGGCCGGGGCACAAGTGCGGGCTAGGCTTAAGGCCGGGGCACAAGTGCGGGCTAGGCTTAAGGCCGGGGCACAAGTGCGGGCTAGGCTTAAGGCCGGGGCACAAGTGCGGGCTAGGCTTAAGGCCGGGGCACAAGTGCGGGCTAGGCTTAAGGCCGGGGCACAAGTGCGGGCTAGGCTTAAGGCCGGGGCACAATTGCGGGCTAGGCTTAAGGCCGGGGCACAAGTGCGGGCTAGGCTTAAGGCCGGGGCACAAGTGCGGGCTAGGCTTAAGGCCGGGGCACAAGTGCGGGCTAGGCTTAATGCCGGGGCACAAGTGCGGGCTAGGCTTAAGGCCGGGGCACAAGTGCGTGCTAGGCTTAAGGCCGGGGCACAAGTGCGGGCTAGGCTTAAGGCCGGGGCACAAGTGCGGGCTAGGCTTAAGGCCTGGGCACAAGTGCGGGCTAGGCTTAAGGCCGGGGCACAAGTGCGAGCTAGGCTTAAGGCCTGGGCACAAGTGCGGGCTAGGCTTAAGGCCTGGGCACAAGTGCGGGCTAGGCTTAAGGCCTGGGCACAAGTGCGGGCTAGGCTTAAGGCCTGGGCACAAGTGCGGGCTAGGCTTAAGGCCTGGGCACAAGTGCGGGCTAGGCTTAAGGCCGGGGCACAAGTGCGGGCTAGGCTTAAGGCCTGGGCACAAGTGCGGGCTAGGCTTAAGGCCGGGGCACAAGTGCGGGCTAGGCTTAAGGCCGGGGCACAAGTGCGGGCTAGGCTTAAGGCCGGGGCACAAGTGCGGGCTAGGCTTAAGGCCGGGGCACAAGTGCGGGCTAGGCTTAAGGCCGGGGCACAAGTGCGGGCTAGGCTTAAGGCCGGGGCACAAGTGCGGGCTAGGCTTAAGGCCGGGGCACAAGTGCGGGCTAGGCTTAAGGCCGGTGCACAATTGCGGGCTAGGCTTAAGGCCGGGGCACAAGTGCGGGCTAGGCTTAAGGCCGGGGCACAAGTGCGGGCTAGGCTTAAGGCCGGGGCACAAGTGCGGGCTAGGCTTAAGGCCGGGGCACAAGTGCGGGCTAGGCTTAAGGCCGGGGCACAAGTGAAGGCTAGGCTTAAGGCCGGGGCACAAGTGCGGGCTAGGCTTAAGGCCGGGGCACAAGTGCGGGCTAGGCTTAAGGCCGGGGCACAAGTGCGGGCTAGGCTTAAGGCCGGGGCACAAGTGCGGGCTAGGCTTAAGGCCGGGGCACAAGTGCGGGCTAGGCTTAAGGCAGGGGCACAAGTGCTGGCTAGGCATAAGGCAGGGGCACAAGTGCTGGCTAGGCATCAGGCAGGGGCACAAGTGCTGGCTAGGCATCAGGCAGGGGCACAAGTGCTGGCTAGGCATCAGGCAGGGGCACAAGTGCTGGCTAGGCATAGGGCAGGGGCACAAGTGCTGGCTAGGCATAAGGCAGGGGCACAAGTGCTGGCTAGGCATAAGGCAGGGGCACAAGTGCTGGCTAGGCATAAGGCAGGGGCACAAGTGCTGGCTAGGCATAAGGCATGGGCACAAGTGCTGGCTAGGCATAAGGCAGGGGCACAAGTGCTGGCTAGGCATAAGGCCGGGGCACAAGTGCGGGCTAGGCTTAAGGCCGGGGCACAAGTGCGGGCTAGGCATAAGGCCGGGGCACAAGTGCGGGCTAGGCTTAAGGCCGGGGCACAAGTGCGGGCTAGGCTTAAGGCCGGGGCACAAGTGCGGGCTAGGCTTAAGGCCGGGGCACAAGTGCGGGCTAGGCTTAAGGCCGGGGCACAAGTGCGGGCTAGGCTTAAGGCCGGGGCACAAGTGCGGGCTAGGCTTAAGGCCGGGGCACAAGTGCGGGCTAGGCTTAAGGCCGGGACGCAAGTGCGGGCTAGGCTTAAGGCCGGGGCGCAAGTGCGGGCTAGGCTTAAGGCCGGGGCACAAGTGCGGGCTAGGCTTAAGGCCGGGGCACAAGTGCGGGCTAGGCTTAAGGCCGGGGCACAAGTGCGGGCTAGGCTTAAGGCCGGGGCACAAGTGCGGGCTAGGCTTAAGGCCGGGGCACAAGTGCGGGCTAGGCTTAAGGCCGGGGCACAATTGCGGGCTAGGCTTAAGGCCGGGGCACAAGTGCGGGCTAGGCTTAAGCCCGGGGCACAAGTGCGGGCTAGGCTTAAGGCCGGGGCACAAGTGCGGGCTAGGCTTAATGCCGGGGCACAAGTGCGGGCTAGGCTTAAGGCCGGGGCACAAGTGCGGGCTAGGCTTAAGGCCGGGGCACAAGTGCGGGCTAGGCTTAAGGCCGGGGCACAAGTGCGGGCTAGGATTAAGGCCGGGGCACAAGTGCGGGCTAGGCTTAAGGCCTGGGCACAAGTGCGGGCTAGGCTTAAGGCCTGGGCACAAGTGCGAGCTAGGCTTAAGGCCGGGGCACAAGTGCGGGCTAGGCTTAAGGCCTGGGCACAAGTGCGGGCTAGGCTTAAGGCCTGGGCACAAGTGCGAGCTAGGCTTAAGGCCTGGGCACAAGTGCGGGCTAGGCTTAAGGCCTGGGCACAAGTGCGGGCTAGGCTTAAGGCCTGGGCACAAGTGCGGGCTAGGCTTAAGGCCTGGGCACAAGTGCGGGCTAGGCTTAAGGCCTGGGCACAAGTGCGGGCTAGGCTTAAGGCCGGGGCACAAGTGCGGGCTAGGCTTAAGGCCGGGGCACAAGTGCGGGCTAGGCTTAAGGCCGGGGCACAAGTGCGGGCTAGGCTTAAGGCCGGGGCACAAGTGCGGGCTAGGCTTAAGGCCGGGGCACAAGTGCGGGCTAGGCTTAAGGCCGGGGCACAAGTGCGGGCTAGGCTTAAGGCCGGGGCACAAGTGCGGGCTAGGCTTAAGGCCGGTGCACAATTGCGGGCTAGGCTTAAGGCCGGGGCACAAGTGCGGGCTAGGCTTAAGGCCGGGGCACAAGTGCGGGCTAGGCTTAAGGCCGGGGCACAAGTGCGGGCTAGGCTTAATGCCGGGGCACAAGTGCGGGCTAGGCTTAAGGCCGGGGCACAAGTGCGGGCTAGGCTTAAGGCCGGGGCACAAGTGCGGGCTAGGCTTAAGGCCGGGGCACAAGTGCGGGCTAGGCTTAAGGCCTGGGCACAAGTGCGGGCTAGGCTTAAGGCCGGGGCACAAGTGCGAGCTAGGCTTAAGGCCTGGGCACAAGTGCGGGCTAGGCTTAAGGCCTGGGCACAAGTGCGGGCTAGGCTTAAGGCCTGGGCACAAGTGCGGGCTAGGCTTAAGGCCTGGGCACAAGTGCGGGCTAGGCTTAAGGCCTGGGCACAAGTGCGGGCTAGGCTTAAGGCCGGGGCACAAGTGCGGGCTAGGCTTAAGGCCTGGGCACAAGTGCGGGCTAGGCTTAAGGCCGGGGCACAAGTGCGGGCTAGGCTTAAGGCCGGGGCACAAGTGCGGGCTAGGCTTAAGGCCGGGGCACAAGTGCGGGCTAGGCTTAAGGCCGGGGCACAAGTGCGGGCTAGGCTTAAGGCCGGGGCACAAGTGCGGGCTAGGCTTAAGGCCGGGGCACAAGTGCGGGCTAGGCTTAAGGCCGGTGCACAATTGCGGGCTAGGCTTAAGGCCGGGGCACAAGTGCGGGCTAGGCTTAAGGCCGGGGCACAAGTGCGGGCTAGGCTTAAGTCCGGGGCACAAGTGCGGGCTAGGCTTAAGGCCGGGGCACAAGTGCGGGCTAGGCTTAAGGCCGGGGCACAAGTGAGGGCTAGGCTTAAGGCCGGGGCACAAGTGCGGGCTAGGCTTAAGGCCGGGGCACAAGTGCGGGCTAGGCTTAAGGCCGGGGCACAAGTGCGGGCTAGGCTTAAGGCCGGGGCACAAGTGCGGGCTAGGCTTAAGGCCGGGGCACAAGTGCGGGCTAGGCTTAAGGCAGGGGCACAAGTGCTGGCTAGGCATAAGGCAGGGGCACAAGTGCTGGCTAGGCATCAGGCAGGGGCACAAGTGCTGGCTAGGCATCAGGCAGGGGCACAAGTGCTGGCTAGGCATCAGGCAGGGGCACAAGTGCTGGCTAGGCATAGGGCAGGGGCACAAGTGCTGGCTAGGCATAAGGCAGGGGCACAAGTGCTGGCTAGGCATAAGGCAGGGGCACAAGTGCTGGCTAGGCATAAGGCAGGGGCACAAGTGCTGGCTAGGCATAAGGCAGGGGCACAAGTGCTGGCTAGGCATAAGGCAGGGGCACAAGTGCTGGCTAGGCATAAGGCCGGGGCACAAGTGCGGGCTAGGCTTAAGGCCGGGGCACAAGTGCGGGCTAGGCATAAGGCCGGGGCACAAGTGCGGGCTAGGCTTAAGGCCGGGGCACAAGTGCGGGCTAGGCTTAAGGCCGGGGCACAAGTGCGGGCTAGGCTTAAGGCCGGGGCACAAGTGCGGGCTAGGCTTAAGGCCGGGGCACAAGTGCGGGCTAGGCTTAAGGCCGGGGCACAAGTGCGGGCTAGGCTTAAGGCCGGGGCACAAGTGCGGGCTAGGCTTAAGGCCGGGACACAAGTGCGGGCTAGGCTTAAGGCCGGGGCACAAGTGCGGGCTAGGCTTAAGGCCGGGGCACAAGTGCGGGCTAGGCTTAAGGCCTGGGCACAAGTGCGGGCTAGGCTTAAGGCCTGGGCACAAGTGCGGGCTAGGCTTAAGGCCTGGGCACAAGTGCGGGCTAGGCTTAAGGCCTGGGCACAAGTGCGGGCTAGGCTTAAGGCCTGGGCACAAGTGCGGGCTAGGCTTAAGGCCTGGGCACAAGTGCGGGCTAGGCTTAAGGCCTGGGCACAAGTGCGGGCTAGGCTTAAGGCCTGGGCACAAGTGCGGGCTAGGCTTAAGGCCTGGGCACAAGTGCGGGCTAGGCTTAAGGCCTGGGCACAAGTGCGGGCTAGGCTTAAGGCCTGGGCACAAGTGCGGGCTAGGCTTAAGGCCTGGGCACAAGTGCGGGCTAGGCTTAAGGCCGGGGCACAAGTGCGGGCTAGGCTTAAGGCCTGGGCACAAGTGCGGGCTAGGCTTAAGGCCGGGGCACAAGTGCGGGCTAGGCTTAAGGCCGGGGCACAAGTGCGGGCTAGGCTTAAGGCCGGGGCACAAGTGCGGGCTAGGCTTAAGGCCGGGGCACAAGTGCGGGCTAGGCTTAAGGCCGGGGCACAAGTGCGGGCTAGGCTTAAGGCCGGGGCACAAGTGCGGGCTAGGCTTAAGGCCGGGGCACAAGTGCGGGCTAGGCTTAAGGCCGGGGCACAAGTGCGGGCTAGGCTTAAGGCCGGGGCACAAGTTCGGGCTAGGCTTAAGGCCGGGGCACAAGTGCGGGCTAGGCTTAAGGCCTGGGCACAAGTGCGGGCTAGGCTTAAGGCCTGGGCACAAGTGCGGGCTAGGCTTAAGGCCTGGGCACAAGTGCGGGCTAGGCTTAAGGCCTGGGCACAAGTGCGGGCTAGGCTTAAGGCCTGGGCACAAGTGCGGGCTAGGCTTAAGGCCTGGGCACAAGTGCGGGCTAGGCTTAAGGCCGGGGCACAAGTGCGGGCTAGGCTTAAGGCCGGGGCACAAGTGCGGGCTAGGCTTAAGGCCGGGGCACAAGTGCGGGCTAGGCTTAAGGCCGGGGCACAAGTGCGGGCTAGGCTTAAGGCCGGGGCACAAGTGCGGGCTAGGCTTAAGGCCGGGGCACAAGTGCGGGCTAGGCTTAAGGCCGGGGCACAAGTGCGGGCTAGGCTTAAGGCCGGGGCACAAGTGCGGGCTAGGCTTAAGGCCGGGGCACAAGTGCGGGCTAGGCTTAAGGCCGGGGCACAAGTGCGGGCTAGGCTTAAGGCCGGGGCACAAGTGCGGGCTAGGCTTAAGGCGGGGCACAAGTGCGGGCTAGGCTTAAGGCCGGGGCACAAGTGTGGGCTAGGCTTAAGGCCGGGGCACAAGTTCGGGCTAGGCTTAAGGCCGGGGCACAAGTGCGGGCTAGGCTTAAGGCCGGGGCACAAGTGCGGGCTAGGCTTAAGGCCGGGGCACAAGTGCGGGCTAGGCTTAAGGCCGGGGCACAAGTGCGGGCTAGGCTTAAGGCCGGGGCACAAGTGCGGGCTAGGCTTAAGGCCGGGGCACAAGTGCGGGCTAGGCTTAAGGCCGGGGCACAAGTGCGGGCTAGGCTTAAGGCCGGGGCACAAGTGCGGGCTAGGCTTAAGGCCGGGGCACAAGTGCGGGCTAGGATTAAGGCCGGGGCACAAGTGCGGGCTAGGCTTAAGGCCTGGGCACAAGTGCGGGCTAGGCTTAAGGCCTGGGCACAAGTGCGAGCTAGGCTTAAGGCCGGGGCACAAGTGCGGGCTAGGCTTAAGGCCTGGGCACAAGTGCGGGCTAGGCTTAAGGCCTGGGCACAAGTGCGAGCTAGGCTTAAGGCCTGGGCACAAGTGCGGGCTAGGCTTAAGGCCTGGGCACAAGTGCGGGCTAGGCTTAAGGCCTGGGCACAAGTGCGGGCTAGGCTTAAGGCCTGGGCACAAGTGCGGGCTAGGCTTAAGGCCTGGGCACAAGTGCGGGCTAGGCTTAAGGCCGGGGCACAAGTGCGGGCTAGGCTTAAGGCCGGGGCACAAGTGCGGGCTAGGCTTAAGGCCGGGGCACAAGTGCGGGCTAGGCTTAAGGCCGGGGCACAAGTGCGGGCTAGGCTTAAGGCCGGGGCACAAGTGCGGGCTAGGCTTAAGGCCGGGGCACAAGTGCGGGCTAGGCTTAAGGCCGGGGCACAAGTGCGGGCTAGGCTTAAGGCCGGTGCACAATTGCGGGCTAGGCTTAAGGCCGGGGCACAAGTGCGGGCTAGGCTTAAGGCCGGGGCACAAGTGCGGGCTAGGCTTAAGGCCGGGGCACAAGTGCGGGCTAGGCTTAATGCCGGGGCACAAGTGCGGGCTAGGCTTAAGGCCGGGGCACAAGTGCGGGCTAGGCTTAAGGCCGGGGCACAAGTGCGGGCTAGGCTTAAGGCCGGGGCACAAGTGCGGGCTAGGCTTAAGGCCTGGGCACAAGTGCGGGCTAGGCTTAAGGCCGGGGCACAAGTGCGAGCTAGGCTTAAGGCCTGGGCACAAGTGCGGGCTAGGCTTAAGGCCTGGGCACAAGTGCGGGCTAGGCTTAAGGCCTGGGCACAAGTGCGGGCTAGGCTTAAGGCCTGGGCACAAGTGCGGGCTAGGCTTAAGGCCTGGGCACAAGTGCGGGCTAGGCTTAAGGCCGGGGCACAAGTGCGGGCTAGGCTTAAGGCCTGGGCACAAGTGCGGGCTAGGCTTAAGGCCGGGGCACAAGTGCGGGCTAGGCTTAAGGCCGGGGCACAAGTGCGGGCTAGGCTTAAGGCCGGGGCACAAGTGCGGGCTAGGCTTAAGGCCGGGGCACAAGTGCGGGCTAGGCTTAAGGCCGGGGCACAAGTGCGGGCTAGGCTTAAGGCCGGGGCACAAGTGCGGGCTAGGCTTAAGGCCGGGGCACAAGTGCGGGCTAGGCTTAAGGCCGGGGCACAAGTGCGGGCTAGGCTTAAGGCCGGGGCACAAGTGCGGGCTAGGCTTAAGGCCGGGGCACAAGTGCGGGCTAGGCTTAAGTCCGGGGCACAAGTGCGGGCTAGGCTTAAGGCCGGGGCACAAGTGAGGGCTAGGTTTAAGGCCGGGGCACAAGTGCTGGCTAGGCATCAGGCAGGGGCACAAGTGCTGGCTAGGCATCAGGCAGGGGCACAAGTGCGGGCTAGGCTTAAGGCCGGGGCACAAGTGCGGGCTAGGCTTAAGGCCGGGGCACAAGTGCGGGCTAGGCTTAAGGCCGGGGCACAAGTGCGGGCTAGGCTTAAGGCCGGGGCACAAGTGCGGGCTAGGCTTAAGGCCGGTGCACAATTGCGGGCTAGGCTTAAGGCCGGGGCACAAGTGCGGGCTAGGCTTAAGGCCGGGGCACAAGTGCGGGCTAGGCTTAAGGCCGGGGCACAAGTGAGGGCTAGGCTTAAGGCCGGGGCACAAGTGCGGGCTAGGCTTAAGGCCGGGGCACAAGTGCGGGCTAGGCTTAAGGCCGGGGCACAAGTGCGGGCTAGGCTTAAGGCCGGGGCACAAGTGAGGGCTAGGCTTAAGGCCGGGGCACAAGTGCGGGCTAGGCTTAAGGCCGGGGCACAAGTGCGGGCTAGGCTTAAGGCCGGGGCACAAGTGCGGGCTAGGCTTAAGGCCGGGGCACAAGTGCGGGCTAGGCTTAAGGCAGGGGCACAAGTGCTGGCTAGGCATAAGGCAGGGGCACAAGTGCTGGCTAGGCATCAGGCAGGGGCACAAGTGCTGGCTAGGCATCAGGCAGGGGCACAAGTGCTGGCTAGGCATCAGGCAGGGGCACAAGTGCTGGCTAGGCATAGGGCAGGGGCACAAGTGCTGGCTAGGCATAAGGCAGGGGCACAAGTGCTGGCTAGGCATAAGGCAGGGGCACAAGTGCTGGCTAGGCATAAGGCAGGGGCACAAGTGCTGGCTAGGCATAAGGCAGGGGCACAAGTGCTGGCTAGGCATAAGGCAGGGGCACAAGTGCTGGCTAGGCATAAGGCCGGGGCACAAGTGCGGGCTAGGCTTAAGGCCGGGGCACAAGTGCGGGCTAGGCATAAGGCCGGGGCACAAGTGCGGGCTAGGCTTAAGGCCGGGGCACAAGTGCGGGCTAGGCTTAAGGCCGGGGCACAAGTGCGGGCTAGGCTTAAGGCCGGGGCACAAGTGCGGGCTAGGCTTAAGGCCGGGGCACAAGTGCGGGCTAGGCTTAAGGCCGGGGCACAAGTGCGGGCTAGGCTTAAGGCCGGGGCACAAGTGCGGGCTAGGCTTAAGGCCGGGACACAAGTGCGGGCTAGGCTTAAGGCCGGGGCACAAGTGCGGGCTAGGCTTAAGGCCGGGGCACAAGTGCGGGCTAGGCTTAAGGCCTGGGCACAAGTGCGGGCTAGGCTTAAGGCCTGGGCACAAGTGCGGGCTAGGCTTAAGGCCTGGGCACAAGTGCGGGCTAGGCTTAAGGCCTGGGCACAAGTGCGGGCTAGGCTTAAGGCCTGGGCACAAGTGCGGGCTAGGCTTAAGGCCTGGGCACAAGTGCGGGCTAGGCTTAAGGCCTGGGCACAAGTGCGGGCTAGGCTTAAGGCCTGGGCACAAGTGCGGGCTAGGCTTAAGGCCTGGGCACAAGTGCGGGCTAGGCTTAAGGCCTGGGCACAAGTGCGGGCTAGGCTTAAGGCCTGGGCACAAGTGCGGGCTAGGCTTAAGGCCTGGGCACAAGTGCGGGCTAGGCTTAAGGCCGGGGCACAAGTGCGGGCTAGGCTTAAGGCCTGGGCACAAGTGCGGGCTAGGCTTAAGGCCGGGGCACAAGTGCGGGCTAGGCTTAAGGCCGGGGCACAAGTGCGGGCTAGGCTTAAGGCCGGGGCACAAGTGCGGGCTAGGCTTAAGGCCGGGGCACAAGTGCGGGCTAGGCTTAAGGCCGGGGCACAAGTGCGGGCTAGGCTTAAGGCCGGGGCACAAGTGCGGGCTAGGCTTAAGGCCGGGGCACAAGTGCGGGCTAGGCTTAAGGCCGGGGCACAAGTGCGGGCTAGGCTTAAGGCCGGGGCACAAGTTCGGGCTAGGCTTAAGGCCGGGGCACAAGTGCGGGCTAGGCTTAAGGCCTGGGCACAAGTGCGGGCTAGGCTTAAGGCCTGGGCACAAGTGCGGGCTAGGCTTAAGGCCTGGGCACAAGTGCGGGCTAGGCTTAAGGCCTGGGCACAAGTGCGGGCTAGGCTTAAGGCCTGGGCACAAGTGCGGGCTAGGCTTAAGGCCTGGGCACAAGTGCGGGCTAGGCTTAAGGCCGGGGCACAAGTGCGGGCTAGGCTTAAGGCCGGGGCACAAGTGCGGGCTAGGCTTAAGGCCGGGGCACAAGTGCGGGCTAGGCTTAAGGCCGGGGCACAAGTGCGGGCTAGGCTTAAGGCCGGGGCACAAGTGCGGGCTAGGCTTAAGGCCGGGGCACAAGTGCGGGCTAGGCTTAAGGCCGGGGCACAAGTGCGGGCTAGGCTTAAGGCCGGGGCACAAGTGCGGGCTAGGCTTAAGGCCGGGGCACAAGTGCGGGCTAGGCTTAAGGCCGGGGCACAAGTGCGGGCTAGGCTTAAGGCCGGGGCACAAGTGCGGGCTAGGCTTAAGGCGGGGCACAAGTGCGGGCTAGGCTTAAGGCCGGGGCACAAGTGCGGGCTAGGCTTAAGGCCGGGGCACAAGTTCGGGCTAGGCTTAAGGCCGGGGCACAAGTGCGGGCTAGGCTTAAGGCCGGGGCACAAGTGCGGGCTAGGCTTAAGGCCGGGGCACAAGTGCGGGCTAGGCTTAAGGCCGGGGCACAAGTGCGGGCTAGGCTTAAGGCCGGGGCACAAGTGCGGGCTAGGCTTAAGGCCGGGGCACAAGTGCGGGCTAGGCTTAAGGCCGGGGCACAAGTGCGGGCTAGGCTTAAGGCCGGGGCACAAGTGCGGGCTAGGCTTAAGGCCGGGGCACAAGTGCGGGCTAGGATTAAGGCCGGGGCACAAGTGCGGGCTAGGCTTAAGGCCTGGGCACAAGTGCGGGCTAGGCTTAAGGCCGGGGCACAAGTGCGAGCTAGGCTTAAGGCCGGGGCACAAGTGCGGGCTAGGCTTAAGGCCTGGGCACAAGTGCGGGCTAGGCTTAAGGCCTGGGCACAAGTGCGAGCTAGGCTTAAGGCCTGGGCACAAGTGCGGGCTAGGCTTAAGGCCTGGGCACAAGTGCGGGCTAGGCTTAAGGCCTGGGCACAAGTGCGGGCTAGGCTTAAGGCCTGGGCACAAGTGCGGGCTAGGCTTAAGGCCTGGGCACAAGTGCGGGCTAGGCTTAAGGCCGGGGCACAAGTGCGGGCTAGGCTTAAGGCCGGGGCACAAGTGCGGGCTAGGCTTAAGGCCGGGGCACAAGTGCGGGCTAGGCTTAAGGCCGGGGCACAAGTGCGGGCTAGGCTTAAGGCCGGGGCACAAGTGCGGGCTAGGCTTAAGGCCGGGGCACAAGTGCGGGCTAGGCTTAAGGCCGGGGCACAAGTGCGGGCTAGGCTTAAGGCCGGTGCACAATTGCGGGCTAGGCTTAAGGCCGGGGCACAAGTGCGGGCTAGGCTTAAGGCCGGGGCACAAGTGCGGGCTAGGCTTAAGGCCGGGGCACAAGTGCGGGCTAGGCTTAATGCCGGGGCACAAGTGCGGGCTAGGCTTAAGGCCGGGGCACAAGTGCGGGCTAGGCTTAAGGCCGGGGCACAAGTGCGGGCTAGGCTTAAGGCCGGGGCACAAGTGCGGGCTAGGCTTAAGGCCTGGGCACAAGTGCGGGCTAGGCTTAAGGCCGGGGCACAAGTGCGAGCTAGGCTTAAGGCCTGGGCACAAGTGCGGGCTAGGCTTAAGGCCTGGGCACAAGTGCGGGCTAGGCTTAAGGCCTGGGCACAAGTGCGGGCTAGGCTTAAGGCCTGGGCACAAGTGCGGGCTAGGCTTAAGGCCTGGGCACAAGTGCGGGCTAGGCTTAAGGCCGGGGCACAAGTGCGGGCTAGGCTTAAGGCCTGGGCACAAGTGCGGGCTAGGCTTAAGGCCGGGGCACAAGTGCGGGCTAGGCTTAAGGCCGGGGCACAAGTGCGGGCTAGGCTTAAGGCCGGGGCACAAGTGCGGGCTAGGCTTAAGGCCGGGGCACAAGTGCGGGCTAGGCTTAAGGCCGGGGCACAAGTGCGGGCTAGGCTTAAGGCCGGGGCACAAGTGCGGGCTAGGCTTAAGGCCGGGGCACAAGTGCGGGCTAGGCTTAAGGCCGGGGCACAAGTGCGGGCTAGGCTTAAGGCCGGGGCACAAGTGCGGGCTAGGCTTAAGGCCGGGGCACAAGTGCGGGCTAGGCTTAAGTCCGGGGCACAAGTGCGGGCTAGGCTTAAGGCCGGGGCACAAGTGAGGGCTAGGTTTAAGGCCGGGGCACAAGTGCTGGCTAGGCATCAGGCAGGGGCACAAGTGCTGGCTAGGCATCAGGCAGGGGCACAAGTGCGGGCTAGGCTTAAGGCCGGGGCACAAGTGCGGGCTAGGCTTAAGGCCGGGGCACAAGTGCGGGCTAGGCTTAAGGCCGGGGCACAAGTGCGGGCTAGGCTTAAGGCCGGGGCACAAGTGCGGGCTAGGCTTAAGGCCGGGGCACAAGTGCGGGCTAGGCTTAAGGCCGGGGCACAAGTGCGGGCTAGGCTTAAGGCCGGGGCACAAGTGCGGGCTAGGCTTAAGGCCGGGGCACAAGTTCGGGCTAGGCTTAAGGCCGGGGCACAAGTGCGGGCTAGGCTTAAGGCCTGGGCACAAGTGCGGGCTAGGCTTAAGGCCTGGGCACAAGTGCGGGCTAGGCTTAAGGCCTGGGCACAAGTGCGGGCTAGGCTTAAGGCCTGGGCACAAGTGCGGGCTAGGCTTAAGGCCTGGGCACAAGTGCGGGCTAGGCTTAAGGCCTGGGCACAAGTGCGGGCTAGGCTTAAGGCCGGGGCACAAGTGCGGGCTAGGCTTAAGGCCGGGGCACAAGTGCGGGCTAGGCTTAAGGCCGGGGCACAAGTGCGGGCTAGGCTTAAGGCCGGGGCACAAGTGCGGGCTAGGCTTAAGGCCGGGGCACAAGTGCGGGCTAGGCTTAAGGCCGGGGCACAAGTGCGGGCTAGGCTTAAGGCCGGGGCACAAGTGCGGGCTAGGCTTAAGGCCGGGGCACAAGTGCGGGCTAGGCTTAAGGCCGGGGCACAAGTGCGGGCTAGGCTTAAGGCCGGGGCACAAGTGCGGGCTAGGCTTAAGGCCGGGGCACAAGTGCGGGCTAGGCTTAAGGCCGGGGCACAAGTGCGGGCTAGGCTTAAGGCCGGGGCACAAGTGCGGGCTAGGCTTAAGGCCGGGGCACAAGTTCGGGCTAGGCTTAAGGCCGGGGCACAAGTGCGGGCTAGGCTTAAGGCCGGGGCACAAGTGCGGGCTAGGCTTAAGGCCGGGGCACAAGTGCGGGCTAGGCTTAAGGCCGGGGCACAAGTGCGGGCTAGGCTTAAGGCCGGGGCACAAGTGCGGGCTAGGCTTAAGGCCGGGGCACAAGTGCGGGCTAGGCTTAAGGCCGGGGCACAAGTGCGGGCTAGGCTTAAGGCCGGGGCACAAGTGCGGGCTAGGCTTAAGGCCGGGGCACAAGTGCGGGCTAGGCTTAAGGCCGGGGCACAAGTGCGGGCTAGGCTTAAGGCCGGGGCACAAGTGCGGGCTAGGCTTAAGGCCGGGGCACAAGTGCGGGCTAGGCTTAAGGCCGGGGCACAAGTGCGGGCTAGGCTTAAGGCCGGGGCACAAGTGCGGGCTAGGCTTAAGGCCGGGGCACAAGTGCGGGCTAGGCTTAAGGCCGGGGCACAAGTGCGGGCTAGGCTTAAGGCCGGGGCACAAGTGCGGGCTAGGCTTAAGGCCGGGGCACAATTGCGGGCTAGGCTTAAGACCGGGGCACAAGAGCGGGCTAGGCTTAAGGCCGGGGCACAAGTGCGGGCTAGGCTTAAGGCCGGGGCACAAGTGCGGGCTAGGCTTAAGGCCGGGGCACAAGTGCGGGCTAGGCTTAAGGCCGGGGCACAAGTGCGGGCTAGGCTTAAGGCCGGGGCACAAGTGCGGGCTAGGCTTAAGGCCGGGGAACAAGTGAAGGCTAGGCTTAAGGCCGGGGCACAAGTGCAGGCTAGGCTTAAGGCCGGGGCACAAGTGCGGGCTAGGCTTAAGGCCGGGGCACAAGTGCGGGCTAGGCTTAAGGCCGGGGCACAAGTGCGGGCTAGGCTTAAGGCCGGGGCACAAGTGCGGGCTAGGCTTAAGGCCGGGGCACAAGTGCGGGCTAGGCTTAAGGCCGGGGCACAAGTGCGGGCTAGGCTTAAGGCCGGGGCACAAGTGCGGGCTAGGCTTAAGGCCGGGGCACAAGTGCGGGCTAGGCTTAAGGCCGGGGCACAAGTGCGGGCTAGGCTTAAGGCCGGGGCACAAGTGCGGGCTAGGCTTAAGGCCGGGGCACAAGTGCGGGCTAGGCTTAAGGCCGGGGCACAAGTGCGGGCTAGGCTTAAGACCGGGGCACAAGTTCGGGCTAGGCTTAAGGCCGGGGCACAAGTGCGGGCTAGGCTTAAGGCCGGGGCACAAGTGCGGGCTAGGCTAAAAGGCCGGGGCACAAGTGCGGGCTAGGTTTAAGGCCGGGGCACAAGTGCGGGCTAGGCTTAAGGCCGGGGCACAAGTGCGGGCTAGGCTTAAGGCCGGGGCACAAGTGCGGGCTAGGCTTAAGGCCGGGGCACAAGTGCGGGCTAGGCTTAAGGCCGGGGCACAAGTGCGGGCTAGGCTTAAGGCCGGGGCACAAGTGCGGGCTAGGCTTAAGGCCGGGGCACAAGTGCGGGCTAGGCTTAAGGCTGGGGCACAAGTGCGGGCTAGGCTTAAGGCCGGGGCACAAGTGCGGGCTAGGCTTAAGGCCGGGGCACAAGTGCGGGCTAGGCTTAAAGCCGGGGCACAAGTGCGGGCTAGGCTTAAGGCCGGGGCACAAGTGCGGGCTAGGCTTAAGGCCGGGGCACAAGTGCGGGCTAGGCTTAAGGCCGGGGCACAATTGCGGGCTAGGCTTAAGGCCGGGGCACAAGTGGGGGCTAGGCTTAAGGCCGGGGCACAAGTGCGGGCTAGGCTTAAGGCCGGGGCACAAGTGTGGGCTAGGCTTAAGGCTGGGGCACAAGTGAAGGCTAGGCTTAAGGCCTGGGCACAAGTGCGGGCTAGGCTTAAGGCCTGGGCACAAGTGCGGGCTAGGCTTAAGGCCTGGGCACAAGTGCGGGCTAGGCTTAAGGCCTGGGCACAAGTGCAGTGCGGGCTAGGCTTAAGGCCTGGGCACAAGTGCAGTGCTGGCTAGGATCAAGGCAGGGGGCACAAATGCTGGCTAGGCTTAGGGCATGGGCACAAGTGCCAGCTACGCGTAAGGCCTGGGCACAAGTGCAGGCTAGGCTTAAGGCCTGAGCAAAAGTGCAGGCTAGGCTTAAGGCCTGGGCACAAGTGCGGGCTAGGCTTAAGGCATGGGCACAAGTGCAGTGCTGGCTAGGATCAAGGCAGGGGGCACAAGTGCTGGCTAGGCATAAGGCAGGGGCACAAGTGCTGGCTAGGCATAAGGCAGGGGCACAAGTGCTGGCTAGGCATAAGGCAGGGGCACAAGTGCTGGCTAGGCTTTAGGCAGGGGCACAAGCACAAACTAAGCATAAGGCAGAGGCACAAGTGCAAGCTAGGCATAAGGCAGGGGCACGTATGCAGGCTAGGCTTAAGGCAGGGGCAAAAGTGATGGCTACACATAAGGCATACGGCTAACTCTTTGCACTCTTTGCATAAAGGGATAGGCACCCTTAGAGGTGAAGAGCTAGCTTTCACCCCTCTACTCTGTACTTTGTTGTACAGTGCGGAGCCACTCCATAACCCCCATGCTCCAAGCGACCAGGCACATCTTGTCTGTCCTCCGTAAATGGGTAATGCCTTCGTCCCCAATTACAGTCGTGCATGTGCATTCAGACGGGACAAGAGCGAAGAGCGTAAAGCCTGCCCTGTGTGCATAACCAACATGAAGCTAAAAACAAAAAAACAATAATGCAAGGGGCTCAAAATTGCTGGCTAGGCATAAGGCAGGGGCAAAAGTGCTGGCTAGGCATAAGGCAGGGGCACAAGTGCTGGCTAGGCATAAGGCAGGGGCACAATTGCTGGCTAGGCATAAGGCAGGGGCACAAGTGCTGGCTAGGCATAAGGCAGGGGCACAAGTGCTGGCTAGGCATAAGGCAGGGGCACAAGTGCTGGCTAGGCATAAGGCAGGGGCACAAGTGCTGGCTAGGCATAAGGCCGGGGCACAAGTGCGGGCTAGGCTTAAGGCCGGGGCACAAGTGCGGGCTAGGCTTAAGGCCGGGGCACAAGTGCGGGCTAGGCTTAAGGCCGGGGCACAAGTGCGGGCTAGGCTTAAGGCCGGGGCACAAGTGCGGGCTAGGCTTAAGGCCGGGGCACAAGTGCGGGCTAGGCTTAAGGCCGGGGCACAAGTGCGGGCTAGGCTTAAGGCCGGGGCACAAGTGCGGGCTAGGCTTAAGGCCGGGGCACAAGTGCGGGCTAGGCTTAAGGCCGGGGCACAAGTGCGGGCTAGGCTTAAGGCCGGGGCACAAGTGCGGGCTAGGCTTAAGGCCGGGGCACAAGTGCGGGCTAGGCTTAAGGCCGGGGCACAAGTGCGGGCTAGGCTTAAGGCCGGGGCACAAGTGCGGGCTAGGCTTAAGGCCGGGGCACAAGTGCGGGCTAGGCTTAAGGCCGGGGCACAAGTGCGGGCTAGGCTTAAGGCCGGGGCACAAGTGCGGGCTAGGCTTAAGGCCGGGGCACAAGTGCGGGCTAGGCTTAAGGCCGGGGCACAAGTGCGGGCTAGGCTTAAGGCCGGGGCACAAGTGCGGGCTAGGCTTAAGGCCGGGGCACAAGTGCGGGCTAGGCTTAAGGCCGGGGCACAAGTGCGGGCTAGGCTTAAGGCCGGGGCACAAGTGCGGGCTAGGCTTAAGGCCGGGGCACAAGTGCGGGCTAGGCTTAAGGCCGGGGCACAAGTGCGGGCTAGGCTTAAGGCCGGGGCACAAGTGCGGGCTAGGCTTAAGGCCGGGGCACAAGAGCGGGCTAGGCTTAAGGCCGGGGCACAAGTGCGGGCTAGGCTTAAGGCCGGGGCACAAGTGCGGGCTAGGCTTAAGGCCGGGGCACAAGTGCGGGCTAGGCTTAAGGCCGGGGCACAAGTGCGGGCTAGGCTTAAGGCCGGGGCACAAGTGCGGGCTAGGCTTAAGGCCGGGGAACAAGTGAAGGCTAGGCTTAAGGCCGGGGCACAAGTGCAGGCTAGGCTTAAGGCCGGGGCACAAGTGCGGGCTAGGCTTAAGGCCGGGGCACAAGTGCGGGCTAGGCTTAAGGCCGGGGCACAAGTGCGGGCTAGGCTTAAGGCCGGGGCACAAGTGCGGGCTAGGCTTAAGGCCGGGGCACAAGTGCGGGCTAGGCTTAAGGCCGGGGCACAAGTGCGGGCTAGGCTTAAGGCCGGGGCACAAGTGCGGGCTAGGCTTAAGGCCGGGGCACAAGTGCGGGCTAGGCTTAAGGCCGGGGCACAAGTGCGGGCTAGGCTTAAGGCCGGGGCACAAGTGCGGGCTAGGCTTAAGGCCGGGGCACAAGTGCGGGCTAGGCTTAAGGCCGGGGCACAAGTGCGGGCTAGGCTTAAGACCGGGGCACAAGTTCGGGCTAGGCTTAAGGCCGGGGCACAAGTGCGGGCTAGGCTTAAGGCCGGGGCACAAGTGCGGGCTAGGCTAAAAGGCCGGGGCACAAGTGCGGGCTAGGTTTAAGGCCGGGGCACAAGTGCTGGCTAGGCATCAGGCAGGGGCACAAGTGCTGGCTAGGCATCAGGCAGGGGCACAAGTGCGGGCTAGGCTTAAGGCCGGGGCACAAGTGCGGGCTAGGCTTAAGGCCGGGGCACAAGTGCGGGCTAGGCTTAAGGCCTGGGCACAAGTGCGGGCTAGGCTTAAGGCCGGGGCACAAGTGCGGGCTAGGCTTAAGGCCGGGGCACAAGTGCGGGCTAGGCTTAAGGCCGGGGCACAAGTGCGGGCTAGGCTTAAGGCCGGGGCACAAGTGCGGGCTAGGCTTAAGGCCGGGGCACAAGTGCGGGCTAGGCTTAAGGCCGGGGCACAAGTGCGGGCTAGGCTTAAGGCCGGGGCACAAGTGCGGGCTAGGCTTAAGGCCGGGGCACAAGTGCGGGCTAGGCTTAAGGCCGGGGCACAAGTGCGGGCTAGGCTTAAGGCCGGTGCACAATTGCGGGCTAGGCTTAAGGCCGGGGCACAAGTGCGGGCTAGGCTTAAGGCCGGGGCACAAGTGCGGGCTAGGCTTAAGGCCGGGGCACAAGTGCGGGCTAGGCTTAATGCCGGGGCACAAGTGCGGGCTAGGCTTAAGGCCGGGGCACAAGTGCGGGCTAGGCTTAAGGCCGGGGCACAAGTGCGGGCTAGGCTTAAGGCCGGGGCACAAGTGCGGGCTAGGCTTAAGGCCTGGGCACAAGTGCGGGCTAGGCTTAAGGCCGGGGCACAAGTGCGAGCTAGGCTTAAGGCCTGGGCACAAGTGCGGGCTAGGCTTAAGGCCTGGGCACAAGTGCGGGCTAGGCTTAAGGCCTGGGCACAAGTGCGGGCTAGGCTTAAGGCCTGGGCACAAGTGCGGGCTAGGCTTAAGGCCTGGGCACAAGTGCGGGCTAGGCTTAAGGCCGGGGCACAAGTGCGGGCTAGGCTTAAGGCCTGGGCACAAGTGCGGGCTAGGCTTAAGGCCGGGGCACAAGTGCGGGCTAGGCTTAAGGCCGGGGCACAAGTGCGGGCTAGGCTTAAGGCCGGGGCACAAGTGCGGGCTAGGCTTAAGGCCGGGGCACAAGTGCGGGCTAGGCTTAAGGCCGGGGCACAAGTGCGGGCTAGGCTTAAGGCCGGGGCACAAGTGCGGGCTAGGCTTAAGGCCGGGGCACAAGTGCGGGCTAGGCTTAAGGCCGGGGCACAAGTGCGGGCTAGGCTTAAGGCCGGGGCACAAGTGCGGGCTAGGCTTAAGGCCGGGGCACAAGTGCGGGCTAGGCTTAAGTCCGGGGCACAAGTGCGGGCTAGGCTTAAGGCCGGGGCACAAGTGAGGGCTAGGTTTAAGGCCGGGGCACAAGTGCTGGCTAGGCATCAGGCAGGGGCACAAGTGCTGGCTAGGCATCAGGCAGGGGCACAAGTGCGGGCTAGGCTTAAGGCCGGGGCACAAGTGCGGGCTAGGCTTAAGGCCGGGGCACAAGTGCGGGCTAGGCTTAAGGCCGGGGCACAAGTGCGGGCTAGGCTTAAGGCCGGGGCACAAGTGCGGGCTAGGCTTAAGGCCGGTGCACAATTGCGGGCTAGGCTTAAGGCCGGGGCACAAGTGCGGGCTAGGCTTAAGGCCGGGGCACAAGTGCGGGCTAGGCTTAAGGCCGGGGCACAAGTGAGGGCTAGGCTTAAGGCCGGGGCACAAGTGCGGGCTAGGCTTAAGGCCGGGGCACAAGTGCGGGCTAGGCTTAAGGCCGGGGCACAAGTGCGGGCTAGGCTTAAGGCCGGGGCACAAGTGAGGGCTAGGCTTAAGGCCGGGGCACAAGTGCGGGCTAGGCTTAAGGCCGGGGCACAAGTGCGGGCTAGGCTTAAGGCCGGGGCACAAGTGCGGGCTAGGCTTAAGGCCGGGGCACAAGTGCGGGCTAGGCTTAAGGCAGGGGCACAAGTGCTGGCTAGGCATAAGGCAGGGGCACAAGTGCTGGCTAGGCATCAGGCAGGGGCACAAGTGCTGGCTAGGCATCAGGCAGGGGCACAAGTGCTGGCTAGGCATCAGGCAGGGGCACAAGTGCTGGCTAGGCATAGGGCAGGGGCACAAGTGCTGGCTAGGCATAAGGCAGGGGCACAAGTGCTGGCTAGGCATAAGGCAGGGGCACAAGTGCTGGCTAGGCATAAGGCAGGGGCACAAGTGCTGGCTAGGCATAAGGCAGGGGCACAAGTGCTGGCTAGGCATAAGGCAGGGGCACAAGTGCTGGCTAGGCATAAGGCCGGGGCACAAGTGCGGGCTAGGCTTAAGGCCGGGGCACAAGTGCGGGCTAGGCATAAGGCCGGGGCACAAGTGCGGGCTAGGCTTAAGGCCGGGGCACAAGTGCGGGCTAGGCTTAAGGCCGGGGCACAAGTGCGGGCTAGGCTTAAGGCCGGGGCACAAGTGCGGGCTAGGCTTAAGGCCGGGGCACAAGTGCGGGCTAGGCTTAAGGCCGGGGCACAAGTGCGGGCTAGGCTTAAGGCCGGGGCACAAGTGCGGGCTAGGCTTAAGGCCGGGACACAAGTGCGGGCTAGGCTTAAGGCCGGGGCACAAGTGCGGGCTAGGCTTAAGGCCGGGGCACAAGTGCGGGCTAGGCTTAAGGCCTGGGCACAAGTGCGGGCTAGGCTTAAGGCCTGGGCACAAGTGCGGGCTAGGCTTAAGGCCTGGGCACAAGTGCGGGCTAGGCTTAAGGCCTGGGCACAAGTGCGGGCTAGGCTTAAGGCCTGGGCACAAGTGCGGGCTAGGCTTAAGGCCTGGGCACAAGTGCGGGCTAGGCTTAAGGCCTGGGCACAAGTGCGGGCTAGGCTTAAGGCCTGGGCACAAGTGCGGGCTAGGCTTAAGGCCTGGGCACAAGTGCGGGCTAGGCTTAAGGCCTGGGCACAAGTGCGGGCTAGGCTTAAGGCCTGGGCACAAGTGCGGGCTAGGCTTAAGGCCTGGGCACAAGTGCGGGCTAGGCTTAAGGCCGGGGCACAAGTGCGGGCTAGGCTTAAGGCCTGGGCACAAGTGCGGGCTAGGCTTAAGGCCGGGGCACAAGTGCGGGCTAGGCTTAAGGCCGGGGCACAAGTGCGGGCTAGGCTTAAGGCCGGGGCACAAGTGCGGGCTAGGCTTAAGGCCGGGGCACAAGTGCGGGCTAGGCTTAAGGCCGGGGCACAAGTGCGGGCTAGGCTTAAGGCCGGGGCACAAGTGCGGGCTAGGCTTAAGGCCGGGGCACAAGTGCGGGCTAGGCTTAAGGCCGGGGCACAAGTGCGGGCTAGGCTTAAGGCCGGGGCACAAGTTCGGGCTAGGCTTAAGGCCGGGGCACAAGTGCGGGCTAGGCTTAAGGCCTGGGCACAAGTGCGGGCTAGGCTTAAGGCCTGGGCACAAGTGCGGGCTAGGCTTAAGGCCTGGGCACAAGTGCGGGCTAGGCTTAAGGCCTGGGCACAAGTGCGGGCTAGGCTTAAGGCCTGGGCACAAGTGCGGGCTAGGCTTAAGGCCTGGGCACAAGTGCGGGCTAGGCTTAAGGCCGGGGCACAAGTGCGGGCTAGGCTTAAGGCCGGGGCACAAGTGCGGGCTAGGCTTAAGGCCGGGGCACAAGTGCGGGCTAGGCTTAAGGCCGGGGCACAAGTGCGGGCTAGGCTTAAGGCCGGGGCACAAGTGCGGGCTAGGCTTAAGGCCGGGGCACAAGTGCGGGCTAGGCTTAAGGCCGGGGCACAAGTGCGGGCTAGGCTTAAGGCCGGGGCACAAGTGCGGGCTAGGCTTAAGGCCGGGGCACAAGTGCGGGCTAGGCTTAAGGCCGGGGCACAAGTGCGGGCTAGGCTTAAGGCCGGGGCACAAGTGCGGGCTAGGCTTAAGGCGGGGCACAAGTGCGGGCTAGGCTTAAGGCCGGGGCACAAGTGCGGGCTAGGCTTAAGGCCGGGGCACAAGTTCGGGCTAGGCTTAAGGCCGGGGCACAAGTGCGGGCTAGGCTTAAGGCCGGGGCACAAGTGCGGGCTAGGCTTAAGGCCGGGGCACAAGTGCGGGCTAGGCTTAAGGCCGGGGCACAAGTGCGGGCTAGGCTTAAGGCCGGGGCACAAGTGCGGGCTAGGCTTAAGGCCGGGGCACAAGTGCGGGCTAGGCTTAAGGCCGGGGCACAAGTGCGGGCTAGGCTTAAGGCCGGGGCACAAGTGCGGGCTAGGCTTAAGGCCGGGGCACAAGTGCGGGCTAGGATTAAGGCCGGGGCACAAGTGCGGGCTAGGCTTAAGGCCTGGGCACAAGTGCGGGCTAGGCTTAAGGCCGGGGCACAAGTGCGAGCTAGGCTTAAGGCCGGGGCACAAGTGCGGGCTAGGCTTAAGGCCTGGGCACAAGTGCGGGCTAGGCTTAAGGCCTGGGCACAAGTGCGAGCTAGGCTTAAGGCCTGGGCACAAGTGCGGGCTAGGCTTAAGGCCTGGGCACAAGTGCGGGCTAGGCTTAAGGCCTGGGCACAAGTGCGGGCTAGGCTTAAGGCCTGGGCACAAGTGCGGGCTAGGCTTAAGGCCTGGGCACAAGTGCGGGCTAGGCTTAAGGCCGGGGCACAAGTGCGGGCTAGGCTTAAGGCCGGGGCACAAGTGCGGGCTAGGCTTAAGGCCGGGGCACAAGTGCGGGCTAGGCTTAAGGCCGGGGCACAAGTGCGGGCTAGGCTTAAGGCCGGGGCACAAGTGCGGGCTAGGCTTAAGGCCGGGGCACAAGTGCGGGCTAGGCTTAAGGCCGGGGCACAAGTGCGGGCTAGGCTTAAGGCCGGTGCACAATTGCGGGCTAGGCTTAAGGCCGGGGCACAAGTGCGGGCTAGGCTTAAGGCCGGGGCACAAGTGCGGGCTAGGCTTAAGGCCGGGGCACAAGTGCGGGCTAGGCTTAATGCCGGGGCACAAGTGCGGGCTAGGCTTAAGGCCGGGGCACAAGTGCGGGCTAGGCTTAAGGCCGGGGCACAAGTGCGGGCTAGGCTTAAGGCCGGGGCACAAGTGCGGGCTAGGCTTAAGGCCTGGGCACAAGTGCGGGCTAGGCTTAAGGCCGGGGCACAAGTGCGAGCTAGGCTTAAGGCCTGGGCACAAGTGCGGGCTAGGCTTAAGGCCTGGGCACAAGTGCGGGCTAGGCTTAAGGCCTGGGCACAAGTGCGGGCTAGGCTTAAGGCCTGGGCACAAGTGCGGGCTAGGCTTAAGGCCTGGGCACAAGTGCGGGCTAGGCTTAAGGCCGGGGCACAAGTGCGGGCTAGGCTTAAGGCCTGGGCACAAGTGCGGGCTAGGCTTAAGGCCGGGGCACAAGTGCGGGCTAGGCTTAAGGCCGGGGCACAAGTGCGGGCTAGGCTTAAGGCCGGGGCACAAGTGCGGGCTAGGCTTAAGGCCGGGGCACAAGTGCGGGCTAGGCTTAAGGCCGGGGCACAAGTGCGGGCTAGGCTTAAGGCCGGGGCACAAGTGCGGGCTAGGCTTAAGGCCGGGGCACAAGTGCGGGCTAGGCTTAAGGCCGGGGCACAAGTGCGGGCTAGGCTTAAGGCCGGGGCACAAGTGCGGGCTAGGCTTAAGGCCGGGGCACAAGTGCGGGCTAGGCTTAAGTCCGGGGCACAAGTGCGGGCTAGGCTTAAGGCCGGGGCACAAGTGAGGGCTAGGTTTAAGGCCGGGGCACAAGTGCTGGCTAGGCATCAGGCAGGGGCACAAGTGCTGGCTAGGCATCAGGCAGGGGCACAAGTGCGGGCTAGGCTTAAGGCCGGGGCACAAGTGCGGGCTAGGCTTAAGGCCGGGGCACAAGTGCGGGCTAGGCTTAAGGCCGGGGCACAAGTGCGGGCTAGGCTTAAGGCCGGGGCACAAGTGCGGGCTAGGCTTAAGGCCGGGGCACAAGTGCGGGCTAGGCTTAAGGCCGGGGCACAAGTGCGGGCTAGGCTTAAGGCCGGGGCACAAGTGCGGGCTAGGCTTAAGGCCGGGGCACAAGTTCGGGCTAGGCTTAAGGCCGGGGCACAAGTGCGGGCTAGGCTTAAGGCCTGGGCACAAGTGCGGGCTAGGCTTAAGGCCTGGGCACAAGTGCGGGCTAGGCTTAAGGCCTGGGCACAAGTGCGGGCTAGGCTTAAGGCCTGGGCACAAGTGCGGGCTAGGCTTAAGGCCTGGGCACAAGTGCGGGCTAGGCTTAAGGCCTGGGCACAAGTGCGGGCTAGGCTTAAGGCCGGGGCACAAGTGCGGGCTAGGCTTAAGGCCGGGGCACAAGTGCGGGCTAGGCTTAAGGCCGGGGCACAAGTGCGGGCTAGGCTTAAGGCCGGGGCACAAGTGCGGGCTAGGCTTAAGGCCGGGGCACAAGTGCGGGCTAGGCTTAAGGCCGGGGCACAAGTGCGGGCTAGGCTTAAGGCCGGGGCACAAGTGCGGGCTAGGCTTAAGGCCGGGGCACAAGTGCGGGCTAGGCTTAAGGCCGGGGCACAAGTGCGGGCTAGGCTTAAGGCCGGGGCACAAGTGCGGGCTAGGCTTAAGGCCGGGGCACAAGTGCGGGCTAGGCTTAAGGCCGGGGCACAAGTGCGGGCTAGGCTTAAGGCCGGGGCACAAGTGCGGGCTAGGCTTAAGGCCGGGGCACAAGTTCGGGCTAGGCTTAAGGCCGGGGCACAAGTGCGGGCTAGGCTTAAGGCCGGGGCACAAGTGCGGGCTAGGCTTAAGGCCGGGGCACAAGTGCGGGCTAGGCTTAAGGCCGGGGCACAAGTGCGGGCTAGGCTTAAGGCCGGGGCACAAGTGCGGGCTAGGCTTAAGGCCGGGGCACAAGTGCGGGCTAGGCTTAAGGCCGGGGCACAAGTGCGGGCTAGGCTTAAGGCCGGGGCACAAGTGCGGGCTAGGCTTAAGGCCGGGGCACAAGTGCGGGCTAGGCTTAAGGCCGGGGCACAAGTGCGGGCTAGGCTTAAGGCCGGGGCACAAGTGCGGGCTAGGCTTAAGGCCGGGGCACAAGTGCGGGCTAGGCTTAAGGCCGGGGCACAAGTGCGGGCTAGGCTTAAGGCCGGGGCACAAGTGCGGGCTAGGCTTAAGGCCGGGGCACAAGTGCGGGCTAGGCTTAAGGCCGGGGCACAAGTGCGGGCTAGGCTTAAGGCCGGGGCACAAGTGCGGGCTAGGCTTAAGGCCGGGGCACAATTGCGGGCTAGGCTTAAGACCGGGGCACAAGAGCGGGCTAGGCTTAAGGCCGGGGCACAAGTGCGGGCTAGGCTTAAGGCCGGGGCACAAGTGCGGGCTAGGCTTAAGGCCGGGGCACAAGTGCGGGCTAGGCTTAAGGCCGGGGCACAAGTGCGGGCTAGGCTTAAGGCCGGGGCACAAGTGCGGGCTAGGCTTAAGGCCGGGGAACAAGTGAAGGCTAGGCTTAAGGCCGGGGCACAAGTGCAGGCTAGGCTTAAGGCCGGGGCACAAGTGCGGGCTAGGCTTAAGGCCGGGGCACAAGTGCGGGCTAGGCTTAAGGCCGGGGCACAAGTGCGGGCTAGGCTTAAGGCCGGGGCACAAGTGCGGGCTAGGCTTAAGGCCGGGGCACAAGTGCGGGCTAGGCTTAAGGCCGGGGCACAAGTGCGGGCTAGGCTTAAGGCCGGGGCACAAGTGCGGGCTAGGCTTAAGGCCGGGGCACAAGTGCGGGCTAGGCTTAAGGCCGGGGCACAAGTGCGGGCTAGGCTTAAGGCCGGGGCACAAGTGCGGGCTAGGCTTAAGGCCGGGGCACAAGTGCGGGCTAGGCTTAAGGCCGGGGCACAAGTGCGGGCTAGGCTTAAGACCGGGGCACAAGTTCGGGCTAGGCTTAAGGCCGGGGCACAAGTGCGGGCTAGGCTTAAGGCCGGGGCACAAGTGCGGGCTAGGCTAAAAGGCCGGGGCACAAGTGCGGGCTAGGTTTAAGGCCGGGGCACAAGTGCGGGCTAGGCTTAAGGCCGGGGCACAAGTGCGGGCTAGGCTTAAGGCCGGGGCACAAGTGCGGGCTAGGCTTAAGGCCGGGGCACAAGTGCGGGCTAGGCTTAAGGCCGGGGCACAAGTGCGGGCTAGGCTTAAGGCCGGGGCACAAGTGCGGGCTAGGCTTAAGGCCGGGGCACAAGTGCGGGCTAGGCTTAAGGCTGGGGCACAAGTGCGGGCTAGGCTTAAGGCCGGGGCACAAGTGCGGGCTAGGCTTAAGGCCGGGGCACAAGTGCGGGCTAGGCTTAAAGCCGGGGCACAAGTGCGGGCTAGGCTTAAGGCCGGGGCACAAGTGCGGGCTAGGCTTAAGGCCGGGGCACAAGTGCGGGCTAGGCTTAAGGCCGGGGCACAATTGCGGGCTAGGCTTAAGGCCGGGGCACAAGTGGGGGCTAGGCTTAAGGCCGGGGCACAAGTGCGGGCTAGGCTTAAGGCCGGGGCACAAGTGTGGGCTAGGCTTAAGGCTGGGGCACAAGTGAAGGCTAGGCTTAAGGCCTGGGCACAAGTGCGGGCTAGGCTTAAGGCCTGGGCACAAGTGCGGGCTAGGCTTAAGGCCTGGGCACAAGTGCGGGCTAGGCTTAAGGCCTGGGCACAAGTGCAGTGCGGGCTAGGCTTAAGGCCTGGGCACAAGTGCAGTGCTGGCTAGGATCAAGGCAGGGGGCACAAATGCTGGCTAGGCTTAGGGCATGGGCACAAGTGCCAGCTACGCGTAAGGCCTGGGCACAAGTGCAGGCTAGGCTTAAGGCCTGAGCAAAAGTGCAGGCTAGGCTTAAGGCCTGGGCACAAGTGCGGGCTAGGCTTAAGGCATGGGCACAAGTGCAGTGCTGGCTAGGATCAAGGCAGGGGGCACAAGTGCTGGCTAGGCATAAGGCAGGGGCACAAGTGCTGGCTAGGCATAAGGCAGGGGCACAAGTGCTGGCTAGGCATAAGGCAGGGGCACAAGTGCTGGCTAGGCTTTAGGCAGGGGCACAAGCACAAACTAAGCATAAGGCAGAGGCACAAGTGCAAGCTAGGCATAAGGCAGGGGCACGTATGCAGGCTAGGCTTAAGGCAGGGGCAAAAGTGATGGCTACACATAAGGCATACGGCTAACTCTTTGCACTCTTTGCATAAAGGGATAGGCACCCTTAGAGGTGAAGAGCTAGCTTTCACCCCTCTACTCTGTACTTTGTTGTACAGTGCGGAGCCACTCCATAACCCCCATGCTCCAAGCGACCAGGCACATCTTGTCTGTCCTCCGTAAATGGGTAATGCCTTCGTCCCCAATTACAGTCGTGCATGTGCATTCAGACGGGACAAGAGCGAAGAGCGTAAAGCCTGCCCTGTGTGCATAACCAACATGAAGCTAAAAACAAAAAAACAATAATGCAAGGGGCTCAAAATTGCTGGCTAGGCATAAGGCAGGGGCAAAAGTGCTGGCTAGGCATAAGGCAGGGGCACAAGTGCTGGCTAGGCATAAGGCAGGGGCACAATTGCTGGCTAGGCATAAGGCAGGGGCACAAGTGCTGGCTAGGCATAAGGCAGGGGCACAAGTGCTGGCTAGGCATAAGGCAGGGGCACAAGTGCTGGCTAGGCATAAGGCAGGGGCACAAGTGCTGGCTAGGCATAAGGCCGGGGCACAAGTGCGGGCTAGGCTTAAGGCCGGGGCACAAGTGCGGGCTAGGCTTAAGGCCGGGGCACAAGTGCGGGCTAGGCTTAAGGCCGGGGCACAAGTGCGGGCTAGGCTTAAGGCCGGGGCACAAGTGCGGGCTAGGCTTAAGGCCGGGGCACAAGTGCGGGCTAGGCTTAAGGCCGGGGCACAAGTGCGGGCTAGGCTTAAGGCCGGGGCACAAGTGCGGGCTAGGCTTAAGGCCGGGGCACAAGTGCGGGCTAGGCTTAAGGCCGGGGCACAAGTGCGGGCTAGGCTTAAGGCCGGGGCACAAGTGCGGGCTAGGCTTAAGGCCGGGGCACAAGTGCGGGCTAGGCTTAAGGCCGGGGCACAAGTGCGGGCTAGGCTTAAGGCCGGGGCACAAGTGCGGGCTAGGCTTAAGGCCGGGGCACAAGTGCGGGCTAGGCTTAAGGCCGGGGCACAAGTGCGGGCTAGGCTTAAGGCCGGGGCACAAGTGCGGGCTAGGCTTAAGGCCGGGGCACAAGTGCGGGCTAGGCTTAAGGCCGGGGCACAAGTGCGGGCTAGGCTTAAGGCCGGGGCACAAGTGCGGGCTAGGCTTAAGGCCGGGGCACAAGTGCGGGCTAGGCTTAAGGCCGGGGCACAAGTGCGGGCTAGGCTTAAGGCCGGGGCACAAGTGCGGGCTAGGCTTAAGGCCGGGGCACAAGTGCGGGCTAGGCTTAAGGCCGGGGCACAAGTGCGGGCTAGGCTTAAGGCCGGGGCACAAGTGCGGGCTAGGCTTAAGGCCGGGGCACAAGAGCGGGCTAGGCTTAAGGCCGGGGCACAAGTGCGGGCTAGGCTTAAGGCCGGGGCACAAGTGCGGGCTAGGCTTAAGGCCGGGGCACAAGTGCGGGCTAGGCTTAAGGCCGGGGCACAAGTGCGGGCTAGGCTTAAGGCCGGGGCACAAGTGCGGGCTAGGCTTAAGGCCGGGGAACAAGTGAAGGCTAGGCTTAAGGCCGGGGCACAAGTGCAGGCTAGGCTTAAGGCCGGGGCACAAGTGCGGGCTAGGCTTAAGGCCGGGGCACAAGTGCGGGCTAGGCTTAAGGCCGGGGCACAAGTGCGGGCTAGGCTTAAGGCCGGGGCACAAGTGCGGGCTAGGCTTAAGGCCGGGGCACAAGTGCGGGCTAGGCTTAAGGCCGGGGCACAAGTGCGGGCTAGGCTTAAGGCCGGGGCACAAGTGCGGGCTAGGCTTAAGGCCGGGGCACAAGTGCGGGCTAGGCTTAAGGCCGGGGCACAAGTGCGGGCTAGGCTTAAGGCCGGGGCACAAGTGCGGGCTAGGCTTAAGGCCGGGGCACAAGTGCGGGCTAGGCTTAAGGCCGGGGCACAAGTGCGGGCTAGGCTTAAGACCGGGGCACAAGTTCGGGCTAGGCTTAAGGCCGGGGCACAAGTGCGGGCTAGGCTTAAGGCCGGGGCACAAGTGCGGGCTAGGCTAAAAGGCCGGGGCACAAGTGCGGGCTAGGTTTAAGGCCGGGGCACAAGTGCTGGCTAGGCATCAGGCAGGGGCACAAGTGCTGGCTAGGCATCAGGCAGGGGCACAAGTGCGGGCTAGGCTTAAGGCCGGGGCACAAGTGCGGGCTAGGCTTAAGGCCGGGGCACAAGTGCGGGCTAGGCTTAAGGCCTGGGCACAAGTGCGGGCTAGGCTTAAGGCCGGGGCACAAGTGCGGGCTAGGCTTAAGGCCGGGGCACAAGTGCGGGCTAGGCTTAAGGCCGGGGCACAAGTGCGGGCTAGGCTTAAGGCCGGGGCACAAGTGCGGGCTAGGCTTAAGGCCGGGGCACAAGTGCGGGCTAGGCTTAAGGCCGGGGCACAAGTGCGGGCTAGGCTTAAGGCCGGGGCACAAGTGCGGGCTAGGCTTAAGGCCGGGGCACAAGTGCGGGCTAGGCTTAAGGCCGGGGCACAAGTGCGGGCTAGGCTTAAGGCCGGGGCACAAGTGCGGGCTAGGCTTAAGGCCGGGGCACAAGTGCGGGCTAGGCTTAAGGCCGGGGCACAAGTGCGGGCTAGGCTTAAGGCCGGGGCACAAGTGCGGGCTAGGCTTAAGGCCGGGGCACAAGTTCGGGCTAGGCTTAAGGCCGGGGCACAAGTGCGGGCTAGGCTTAAGGCCGGGGCACAAGTGCGGGCTAGGCTTAAGGCCGGGGCACAAGTGCGGGCTAGGCTTAAGGCCGGGGCACAAGTGCGGGCTAGGCTTAAGGCCGGGGCACAAGTGCGGGCTAGGCTTAAGGCCGGGGCACAAGTGCGGGCTAGGCTTAAGGCCGGGGCACAAGTGCGGGCTAGGCTTAAGGCCGGGGCACAAGTGCGGGCTAGGCTTAAGGCCGGGGCACAAGTGCGGGCTAGGCTTAAGGCCGGGGCACAAGTGCGGGCTAGGCTTAAGGCCGGGGCACAAGTGCGGGCTAGGCTTAAGGCCGGGGCACAAGTGCGGGCTAGGCTTAAGGCCGGGGCACAAGTGCGGGCTAGGCTTAAGGCCGGGGCACAAGTGCGGGCTAGGCTTAAGGCCGGGGCACAAGTGCGGGCTAGGCTTAAGGCCGGGGCACAAGTGCGGGCTAGGCTTAAGGCCGGGGCACAAGTGCGGGCTAGGCTTAAGGCCGGGGCACAATTGCGGGCTAGGCTTAAGACCGGGGCACAAGAGCGGGCTAGGCTTAAGGCCGGGGCACAAGTGCGGGCTAGGCTTAAGGCCGGGGCACAAGTGCGGGCTAGGCTTAAGGCCGGGGCACAAGTGCGGGCTAGGCTTAAGGCCGGGGCACAAGTGCGGGCTAGGCTTAAGGCCGGGGCACAAGTGCGGGCTAGGCTTAAGGCCGGGGAACAAGTGAAGGCTAGGCTTAAGGCCGGGGCACAAGTGCAGGCTAGGCTTAAGGCCGGGGCACAAGTGCGGGCTAGGCTTAAGGCCGGGGCACAAGTGCGGGCTAGG